>NW_007577886.1:640654-753656 GCF_000690725.1 Stegastes partitus
GGAGTACAGTGGGGCAGGTCGAAGGAGCAGTGTGTTATCCATCGAGTAAAGTGTCCACCCTGTGAGTCAGCTTCCAGCTGCACACTGGATCTCCCTGTCGCTATGGCCCACAGAGCTATTTTTAGAATCACACATCCACCCTCAAGCACAAAAGCGCACACGCACACACACACACACACACACACGCAGACAGACACACACACACTTGTAAGCAGATGCACAGACCCACAGTTATACACAAGCAAACAGGCACCCTAGATTTTTTTGGCGTCGACCATCAGATTCAAGTTGAAAAGAGCTGATCACAAGGAAAAACAAACATGAAAACTGCTGTAAAAATACAAAAGTGTATCACACACACACACACACAGATATAAAAAGCTAAAATGCAGGAACACACACAGACAAAAAAATGCGTATGTGACTCAGGAGGGGATTGCCCAAACACGGGAAATCCTTTGGGGATTACACGACAGCTGTGCCTTTATATGTACATGTAAGTACCATGCAAGGTGAAGCAGGGTGTCATAATTAGTCAGTGTGCTTAACAACACTGGAAAGCAAAAAAGGAAGAGGTCAACACCGGCTCATTTAGTGACAGAGAGAGATAAAGCAGAATTCTAATTAGCTGGTGCAATGCACAAGGACGAGACTCGTCAAACTCTGTTGCAATAACTGCAAAATTAGAAGACCAAACGCTGGGCGAGCCATGAACTGAAATTTGAATAAAAAAGTCTGCCCATATAATGAAAGAATATGTAAACCATGCTAGGGTGCAGAGGCAGATGGAATAATACCCGACCTTTGGCATTGAAACAACAATATCTCGACACAGTGTCATGGTTCACAAGCTCATTACTGTGATATTTCTGCTCCGATACTGTTTTTGTTTTATTTTATGATCCAGCCGAGCAACCTTTAACATCTACGAAAACATGCATATCAAGTTATTTTAACAGCTGTTCCAACACCAAGGACAGTACTGTTTGTCTGTTTCTCTGGCTGCAAGAATAGACAAAAACTACCAGGCTTAGTTCTATAAAACTTGGTGGGAAAGTAAAGTACGGGCAACAGAAGAACCCATTAAATTCTGATCCAGATCACTTACTTTAAAACTGCATTAGCCTAGACGGAGGACTGTACTCTCAAAGTGCCTTTGCAGTTATTACGTCGTATTTATGTTGCTGATAATTAGTTTTTTCGGATCACGTATGTAACTAAAGTTCATGGATCAACTGGTGCTGTTCACAGTGTGGTTACATCTTAAGCAATGAGATTAGATTTCTCAATTTAGTTGTTCAAGCAAACTAAACACAAAATTACATGCCAATATCAGATAAAAGATTTTTTATCGAAGATGATCAATATGTTTTAATCCAAGTCGAGCACTGACGGGCTGAAAGTGTAACTGATCAGAATCCGGGAGGCAAGCTGTGCAACTGCTTAGTCAGTCATGTTGAGCCCAACTGGTAACATCTCCCTCCAGTTTTTGATTTAATAGGCTAAATCTATCAACCAAATCAAAGTTCAAAGAAGTTCCCTATTCCTCTGCTTTCTTATTCAAAAGAGGGCTACATGAAAAATCTGTCAAAACTTTGTTTCAGTGTACGTGTGTGTGTGTGTGTGTGTGTATACGTGTGTGTGTGCGTGCGCTTGGGAGACCTCAGGCAAAACATCCCAGATGATGTTTCAGAAACCCTAAAAACCATTTAAAAGTAGAAGGCAGCTCAATTTCTTCCTTACTGCACCGCAGAGAGAGAGGGAGAGAGAGAGAGGGAGAAGAAGAGTGAGAAAGAGAGTGACCCAGTTAGAGAAAATTTAAATAGGGATTCCATTTAGAGGGCCACATTAATTGGAGCAGATGCCTTCTCAATTATTAAGAGGCCTCCAAGGGTGTTAGCACGAGCTAAATTTATCCCGCACGGCTTTGACTGGGCTTGTCCAATCTCATACAGCATCTGCAGACAGAGGGGAGAAGCATGCATGGTGTTTCATACACCAGTGTGCACACGTCACAGGCACAGAAGCTCAAACACACAGAAGACCCAACCGGCACTGGTGAGCCTTTCTATGTCCATTGCCGGCACTGACCGACACACACATAGGTGGCTGTAAAGGAAGAACATAGAGAACTAGGCAGACACACAAATGCTCTCCTAAAACTTGTGTACACATGCAAACTGCTCTGAAGGTATTCCCTAAAGAAGCGACACTCTAAAATAATCTCCCACTGAGTCAATGGCCCATCTCCCCGGCTCCATCTCTCGCCATTTGAGCCATAATGGCTTCCTCGTTTCTCCCAACCTGCACTGTAATGAACCAGCAGGCAGAAACTAGTCCCATGAGGTTAACACTAGAGCCCTGGTAGTGCATTGGACAAAATGAGAAAAGAGGGAGAGAGAGAGAGAGAGAGAGAGCGAAGGAGGCAGAGTGGCAGTGAGATAGTTCTGAACTATTTCATCAATTTATTAATAACCTCTCTCTTCTCCTGTGTCATGGAAAAAAAAAAATCTGAAGAGATTCAGAAAATGACAAGCTCAAGTCTGACATGCAGATGATGAGGGTTTTTTTTTTTTTCTATCTGACTGAAGATGAGACAAGGAGTCAGTTCATGATTAATTCATTGTCTCCATAACGTAGGCTAGTGGCCACAAGCTGGTGAAGAGCTGTAAATAGCACGCCTCCATGAGGAGGAGCAACCTTACGAAACTACAGACATCACTTGAGAGAAAGCACCTCAAAGAACACTAATGGAATTGTTTTGCTTTTCACTTTCCCCTCAGCCATTTTTTCACTACCATTGTGTACAATGTCTGCATTTTTTAAGAGCCGTTAAACCCAATGTCTGTGCATCCGACTTACTTGCCAACTGTGTTTCCCGCAGAATTAGATTTTATCTGATAAATTAGGTGACGGAGGAGGAGGGAGGCCTTTTACCTCGATGTACTTCTCTCCTACTCTCTGTGCTCGCATATATTATACATTAACGTAGCCGAATTCTCAGCTGCTCTCATTTACATATTGTTCAGCGTCCGCTATCAGACAGTGCAGCGAGTAGCCTCGAAAACAGTCACTGAAACGCAACCTATTAAGGCAGTCACTTTCAAACTGCTGCTCTGCACTGCTGAAACACCGTCTGTCAAACTCACCAAACACATAAGTTAGAGACATGTGCATTTGGTTGCAGTCGGAGAGAAAGTTCCAAGCCAGTCGACATCGTTACCACTTTCTTATATAGAATTCAAAGCTACTCCCACAGTCAGAAAACAATTACAGAATAAGGAGAAAAGAATTTGCTTCAGCTGGTCTGCGCTTGTAAAATATCCACCGTGTCTTCTACTTTAATCTCTTTCTCTCTGTGTTTGCAGAGCTGCATGTACAATTGTCGGTAAATGGTTGCAATAGCAGAACGAGGAGCAGGTACAGGAAAGGGAGAGTGGCATGGGCACAGAGTGGGCACATTGTCCAGTAGTTAATGGATGTTCGAGGATGCCATCCACGAGGACGGCAAAAAAATAAAATGCTCATAAGGGCTACCAAATATAGAGCAGCCATTATCGTACTTGGAGAGCGTACCTGTGTAGCGTCAAAAGAAATGCATCCTCTTCCTTTAGGTTTTCTAGGATGACATTTGCCTTGTGAGTCTATTCTGATTTAGAAGAAGTTAGCGGTGTTCAGCTGTGTCATGTGCTAAATATAGCACCGAGCCAGGCCATCACTATTTGAAACCGAGCATCAAAGAGAGACTTTAGGGTTACAGAGCTGTGTCGTTTTAGATTTAACAGACCGGACCGAACGGGGAGCACACCACACAGATTCATTTAAAGGGTCAAAATCAACTCATGCATGAAAAATTCATATAAAAAAAGATAAGCAGATCATCTTAAGTGTACTCGGCTGACACAGTTTTAAAAAAAAAATAAAAAAAACAGTAGCTCATCATAAGGAAAAAATATCTGACGAGTATGTCAATGACTAAATTGTGTTCTTTGCTAATAACACACCATGGGGAGTTCAGTCAAGGTTGTTAGAAGCCCTTTGTTATTAATAACAAGAGAGGAATTAGAAATATTTTCCAAGACGAGATGAAACATCTGTGCCTCATGCTGTTCTTATTCAGAAAATGAGGTGAGCTGCCATACACTGAGACCCAGAGCATGATGTGCAATTTAATGTTAATTTTCCGCCTATTCACTCCACACCGCTCATTACATAGACAACCGGTACTCCACCTAGATTTATAGAAGCCAATTAATCTGTGTCAGGGAGGTGAACACAAAGACATTGTACGGGAGACGCGAGGGCATACGCGCTCACACATGAACACACAAACACGCGGGAAGTTTGCGTTAGATGAAGAGATTCAGCGAGCTGTGTTGGTAATGAGGCCAATTTGAGTCAATGTCTGAATGTGGGAATCAAAGTTTTCGAGGTTCTCTCTGGTAGCTGTTAAAGGTAGAGACAAAAGGAAGCAAAAGTCTTTCACATTGACATGTTTGCCTTTAATCTAGCACACTCCTATTCTACTTTTTTCCTCCCCTCACAGCCATTTTTAGTATCTCACACTTATCTTTATCCACTTTCTCTCTCTTCCACATCTGCTTCTGTTTCCTCCGCTCTCTCTCTCGCTCGCTTCCTCTGCCATCTAAGAGGCATCCAGCGGAGTGGAGGGGGGGGAGAATGAGGACAAGGTCAGCAAATATCTGGGCCGTTCAGTACCTCTGCTTTAACATCCCCTGCCCATTTTCGCTCTGAACCTCTCCTCCTCCTCCTCCTCTTCCTCCTCTCAACCTTGACCCATTCCCCCCGTCCCACTCCACTCCCTCCTCCCTCCTCCCTCCCCCCATTCACTCCACCTCTCCTCCTTCCCATTTTGGAATGATTGATGACCATGATGCTTTGCACTTGGGCAGTTTATTAACTTCATGGAGTGAGGCTAGATAGGCAGGAGTCCTCACTCTGTCTCACTTTTTTTTTTTTTTTCTCCTCCTCTCCTATACTTTCTGCCTTGGCACTGCCCCCCCCGCCTTTCACCTTATTGGTCCTCCTTCTATTTCTTCCTTCATCAACTTCGTCCCTGTGTCCTCCTCTCTCACATTCCCCGCTGCCATCTATCCTATTTGGACTAACAAAAAAAAAAATAAAACAGCTGCAGGCGATCAATGTTTAGCATGGCGACATATATCTCAACACATCTGTGTGTGTGCGCTCGCCTCTCCTTCCCCATTCGAGTGAGTAGCACGGCCATAAATTTGCTTTATGTTGTCATTACTTATAGGAAGCAGCAGGCACACTTCACATGAAGCGCTAGTTGCGTTCGGGGAAGGTGAGTTACGGTTCGGTGGAACATCACATTTCTTGACATGTAAATGCTGTGCGTACAACCACAGATGTATGTACACAAACTGGCTAACTCAGCCACAATCAGCCAAAATACACACACACACACACACACACCAGTCGCCATGTGGCAGAGGGCAGGTTGACAGGCTGTAATGGTATCAGTTATTCTGTCCATTACGCCTTTGTCCTTGAAACTATAAACCCGTTTTATGGTGCACATGTGTGAGAACATGTCTTCTAGAATTAGAAAACATCCATGTATGGGTATGTATGTGCAGCACATCACACTTAGCAACAATGAGCATATTCAACCAACAACCTACAGGAGGAACAAAAAAAATAAAAAACGAATTTTATCCACCAGCAGCCGAGTCTTCCAGCACCAAGAGGTTCAGCGCTAGTAGCCATAATAGCGTTCGCCGCAGCTATGGCAGGAGTAATGGCTATGGTAATGGAGGCTTCATGGGATATAGCCAACTTGACAAACTATATTGCACCTCAGGTTATGGTGAGAGAAGGAAAGTGTGTGTGAGAGAGAGAAGAGATAGCAGAATATAGTTCAAGGCAAAGTCATTCCCTGATTTACGGTTGAGCGGGGGAAAAAAAAAATGGGGTTGATAGAGAAGCCTAAAACGAAACAATAATAGAAGAAGACGTTTAAATGAACTGTTTAATTTTCAAGCTACTGACAATAGGAGGGCGACATAAAGCAAAAAAATGAGATACATTAAATTGATAAGTTGAAGTCCATTCCGACATAAGTCACAAAATCCTAATGCAGCCCTGACAAGTGGGCCTATCTGTTCCACTTGGTAACCATACGAGTGCCATTCTGCGTCTATAGCGCACATACGAGAAGGAGTGAGTGGAAGAAATAATTTACTGCACAGCCAATTTCGGCCTCTTTTGTAGCCATTCTGCCGGCGTGCACAGCCTTTGCTATCCTCTGTGAGTTTCACCAACAAGCTGTTCATCACCCACAGGACTCCTGCTGGGCAATTTCTCCTCTTTTTTTGCCCCCCTCTCTCTTATGCAAATCAGAAAACTACTACTAATAAAAAATAAAGAGAGTAATATGTTCTTATGTAACTGAGACCAACATCAATAATCAGACCACTGTTTAAAGTTACTGAAATCCTCCCATTCTAATGCCCTGGCTAATGGCAACCGAATCTGTTTGTTTCAGTATTTATTAGCATGCAACACAAATGGCACCCACTGTCTGTTATGATACAAGGGGGATAATGTGGCTGATACAGCTGAATGCAGATTTTTTTTTGCTCTTGTGTAGCAGCGCTAAACCTTTTTGTATGTATGCGAGCGAGGCATTTTTTCCCTATAGAACGCCTGGTGTCTCACCTTGGGTTCTGCGGATAAAAGCTTTTGTCAAACAGCATATATGATTATATAACTAGAACATTAGAGCGATGGCAGGTTTGCAAGACAGGCTTCTGTTTCATGTCCAATCCCCGGTCAGAGGTAGAAAGTTCTATTGAACAGAAAGAGCATCTCTACTTTTTTTTTCCCTCTTTGCTTGGTCTGCAGGGAAGGTGAGAAAATAGTAGCAGGATAGAGCAAAGAAAAGAAGAATGATTACGGGAGGGCGATGCGTGTGATTGAGACCAATACCTCTTTCAAGACCTTGAGTTGATGGCATGGCCCCCTGCTGGAGATCTCTTACACCCCCTGCTTCCCTCTTCCCTGCCTCCTTGATTTCTTCAGACTTCATCTCTTCGTTCAGTCCATATATCACTACTTCATCGCTCTGCTTTCACTGTGCACGGAATCACTTAACCCCGCCACCCACTGCCCACCCCCCAGCCCACCCCCATAGTTTGTTTGTTGCTACCGAATCTTCTTCACTTTCGGTTTTTTTCTTTCTGAATCCCTCACTTTTCCTGTCTCTTCCTGCCTCCCGATCCCATATTTTCTTGTTTTTCTCCTCTCTGGCTCTGTGTGCTAGAGGAATCCATGTTATTCTTCTGAGCCTTCTGTTCTCTCTGTTGTCACACTCTCTTCACTTTGGACCTAGTTTTGTCCTCCCACTCCTCTGAAGCTCTCATTTTCTAACGCAACCTCAAACCTCTTCCCTCTCTCTCCATATTACAGACTCAAAACAAACATGTGCAATCACACAAACAAGATTGCCATCATTGTTCAGTATAATTCAGGCAATTAGAATTGTGCAGAGTAATTGAATGTACACACTTTCTGCGTGTAAAATGGAAGTCCTATCATGCGTTTAGGTCTCTGACTATCATTAGTCTCTTAATTTGTGCCGGTCTACAGCGCATGTTTGGACACGAATGGAGCCACTTGTGCTGATGTGATTGGAATATTGCAGTCGAAGTTATATTTAGGTAGAAAAGGTTGTACAGTTTGATGAGATTGCATGAGTTTCTGCTGTTAGACCATCATCTCAAACACAAGCACCGAAAAACAATTGGCATTTGCAGACAGGCGTTTGGGCTGCAAGGTGGAGCGGTGGTTAGCATTGTTGCCTCACAGCAAGAAGGTCGCTGGTTCAAGTCTCGGTGAGGACACCCAGGATCTTTCTGCATGAAGTTTGCAGGCAGAAAGATCCTGGGTGTCCTCACAGGGTTCTCCGGCTTCCTCCCACAAGGTTCAAAAACATCTTGAGGTTAATTGGTGATTCTAAATTGTCCATAGGTGTGAATGTGAGTCAGCTGGAATAGGCTCCAGCTCCCCATGACCCTAGTGAGGACTAAGCAGTGTATAGATAATGGATGGATAGACACTGGCGTAACCAAAATCACATGAACTCACACCAACAGGGGTTGCTGGTCATGTTTGCTGCCCATGTGACATTATCACCACGGCCACTGATAGAGAGCTAGTATTTTAAGACATTTTAAAAGTACTATTTTAATCCAATAGATTAAAAGTTGTTGTTGTGAGCAAGCCGTATTTCACAATAATGATACAGATGCTAATTTGTCCACTGAATCTGTGATTTAATAAAAATGTCTGATGTCTATTTGTGGGGGGTTTTTTTTGTTGTTGTTGCATCAAATAATAAGTCATCACCTACCTTCATTTTGTGTTTGTGGTGACCTGAAAGAACCCAAAAGCACTGAAATAGCCTTTTGTTAGCCTTTCTCTCTATTGTAACTGCTATTTCTTTTCTTTGGGCTCAGTGCTAAACCCAGATGAAAACCTATAAAAATCAGTTTTTACTCTTTACAAGGCTGGTCCTTGCTATGTTATAATGGCCTCTGCAGCTAAATGAGTTCTCCATGGGCTGCATGTTTGGCGTCCTTCGTGCTCATTTATGTTCTCCATCTGCTTATATTTCCTTTGCTACGTGTCTGACTGTGAACTTTTTTTTTCTGCTTTGCCTGTCAATTTGTTCTCTGCTTTTTGTTATCATGGACATGTCATTATACGATATTGGTCGGGGTCTAGAGGTCTGAGGTGCAGAAGTCTCTCCGCAGTGTTTCTTTAGTGGTAAAAAACAGCGAGAAAACTTCCCCACAGCTAGCTACAGCTGTTTTACCTGAGGTTATTACAGAACAAGTAAGTGCGGAGCAGAATGCTGAATTGTAGAATGATCATGCATTCTTCACCATGTTATTCCTACTTGACCTATTTCTGGCAAAATCATGCAAAGTATGATTGCCTGGTTGAGTTGTGTGTGTTCCTATTCTCTCTTCTCTCACTCTGCCTCCTTTTCCAATGCAGCATTTCAGGGAATAGACAGGAACAGTGTGAACATTTTCTGATGTTTTTGTTAATTAATGAAAGCACAATCCATCAAAAGGCTGTATGTATGTGTGTGTGTGTGTGTGTGTGTGTGAGGCAGCTGTAACTCCACAAACACCTGCTATGCTGCATTTGTTTAGCCCATTGTGCCTTATGCTTCATGCTTAAACCATGTATGCATTGATGCACATGTTTCTGTAGCTCCTCTCATGCGTTTTGACAGGCGCACATGTAATGGCAGCGAAACCGTTTGTGTAAAGAACCAATTAACACTTGAGATGGCACCATGAAGTGGGATGCTACCTGACCCTCTTTACTGAGGGAGCAGCGAATTGAAATGTTCTCCAGGAGCTAACACTTTATTTATTAATCTCTGAATGTTTCGTTGAGCAAACGGATCTTCTGCAGCAGCTGCCTCTTCAGGGTTGATTACATTTACACACATTCAAACTTAGGATCAACCCACAGTCTTCATCTGTGGGCCACTGAGCTGCTCCACCAGAGCCGCCGAGGGTTAAGTGCCTTACTTACTCAAGGGCACCGCTGCGGCAGAGAAGAGCATAATTCATTCAATTTCCCTACCTAAGACTTTTCCTTTAGAGGTTTAAGGCTCCGATTTGGAAACCTTCAAGCCGTTAAATTGTAAACGTTTCCTGATGCAAAATTGATTTTAAAACGGTTTTGGGAAAAAAAACTGAGAAAGCGCAAAATCTCATCCAAAGCTCCCACTGATGTCATGAACATCAATAATGTCTTATCTGAACTTGTGAATTGGTTTGTAATGGCAGAATTGCCAGTAAGCCATTTTTCTAAACTAAATACAGTCATGGCCCAATAATCAGACCCTTAACAATCCCAAAACCTTGCTCTCCGACAGGTTTTTAGGAAAAGAATGGAACCCATTAAAAACAGCCTTAACATAGCGACAGCCTTGGATTCTGACTCCGACATGACATTTTATGTCACAAATCAGGATAACGGCGTATTATCTGACTGAACAATCCAACAGATTGGCTACGTTCAGACTGCAGGACTTAATGCTCAATTTGGATTTTTTGTGAAATCTGATTTTTTTGCAAGTTCGTTCACATTTCCAATTAAATGCGACTTGTATGTGATCTGCTGTGTGAACTTCATGCGACCCAAAAGTGTCCCGCATGTGCAGAAGAGGACACGACAACGTTACATGCAGCAAGCGTGCTCAGTGTTTACGGAAGTAAACATGAACGGCAATGGTGGAGCGTATCTGCCATTCCCCAGCCGCCGCCACCAATGGTGGAAACAGAACTGTGACCGCTAACTAAACTAGCATCAGCAGCCAAGTACTGCCTGTGTATTTCGGCCACTTCCACTCCAGGGGTGCGCTCTGACGGCACCTCCCCGACCGTTCAAATGTTCATTACTAATTGGGCCTGAATATCCAGAGCCCAGAAACTGCTATTCAGACCAGCTCTGCTAGTTATTATAACAACTATGAACAATAAATATTAACAACAAATGACCCTTCCAGCATCAAGCCCTCCTTGTATCTCGACCTCCATCTTGACAATCCGACAGCCTTGCTATCCGACATAAAAGAAGGTTTTACATTTAGTGTAGTGTTATCGAGTCAAGACTGCAATAGAGTTCACTACCAAAGATTCTAATAATCTCATTTATGAGGTTGAACACATTAGTTCTTTATACTGTTGGCCCGTTTGACAGAAACTCTTATTGTGCTATTTCTTGTGTTGAACAATTAACCTACTGTGCCAGTCTTCAGTAGCACTAAACAGTGTTGTTTTAGCAAGAGGGTGGGCTTATTTTTTGGGGGGGTGAAAGATTTATGTGCTTAATAATCACCAAAAACACGGGTATAATAGGACGCAATACAGGTGAAGTCTTTTCCCTTTCAGTGGGGAATTCTGTGAAGATTCACTGAACCTGCAGCTCTAAGAAATACTGCTGAGCTCCAGTTCTGTGCCGCGCCGGCCCTGTTGAGTAATGAGGTTTGAAATTGTGATGAAAGAAAACCAAGTTCGATGCCTTTACTTGTAAAAAATGTAAAAGTCTTCATCCTGGTAGCAGTTTTAAAAGGGTACACTGCAATTTCAAAGTTAAATTATTTCCTAAACTCACTGGTTATAATACAGCAAGATGAAAGGCCTTTTTTTATATATACATAAACCAAAGAAGAATGCAGTGGCTAACTTCCTTGCTCAGCCTTTTTGGTGCTTGCTATGTTTTTTAGTGTCTCCAACAAGTGATTGAGCTCTGTCAAACTTTTCCAGGGATTTGCTCTGAGGCCAAGGCCTTGTTATTATTTGTTGGATATTCATAGTTGGTTAAATACCTGGATGTCTTCAGGAAGAGCAAGGTTTGAATACATTAGGTCGACTGAGGATTCAGGATTATCTGAAGTTAGTCAAATCCGTTCAGATGTAAAAGCTGTTGAGGGGCTGTGTCCTAGAAACGTCCATGATTAATGACAGACTCGGAGACAATGAAACGGAGAGAATTAATATGAATATTGTATGAAATTAGACTTCTAACCCTGACTTAGTGTCCAGGTTTCGCTTAAAATCATCTCAGGAAAAGTTACAAGCACATAAATGCTCCCTGCACTCACTGCAATCCCTCAGCTATCAGCTCTATCTCACTGTGTTTCAGACAATCTGAGGCATCGGTATAAAACTTTTAAAAGCCATAATTTCTTTGAAGTGGAAACTTGTTCTGCAGATGGCTTTGTATAATTCCACAGTTCACTTGCTTGCTGTGCTGTGAAAAGGCCTGCTTTTGCTTTGAGATGGTGAGTGCCTCCATCCATACACAGAGCTTAACCACAACATCTGAGACCTCTCTCTTTTTTCTCTCTCCGTCTACCTCACCACCGCCGCAAACACACAAGCAAAAGCGCTAATGCACATTTCCAATAAAACATCACCTCTGCTGTCCCAGGCTTTCACCTTCCGCATCTATGTTTTGTACGCTGTCCACCTTGACCACTTTTTGTTTCTCCCACATGGTATCACTTGGTCAACCTGATCTTATAAAAGATTCACAGACCCTTTACATGCACCAAATCACACCCCATGCATTATGCAGTGAAGCTAGAGGTGCAGCTCTCCAATCCCTCCTTTCCTTTTTGCTCCTCGCGCACGTTCTCTTCCCCGCTTTCTTTCCTAGACCTCATGACTTCAAACCCTTTTGGCCCTCACCTACTTTTAGAATTTGAATAGAAGAAGAATTGAAAGCCTGCTCTCTCTCTCTCTCTCCTCCCTCCCTTACCTTCTTCTCCCTCTTGTCATGCAATTCTGCTTCTGGTGGCCCCTGATGAAATGTCTGACTCTTGATACTGCTGCATCATGAGACGCTGCAAGCAAGACCACCCTCTGATGATTCCCTCCTCGGATCCTAAATCTTTTTCTCATCGCCTCTCTGTTTCACTCTCTGGCCGTTTTCATCCGTCTATGTCAGCGAGTCCTTTCACTCGGACATTGATGCTTATTATTTGAGCATCATAACTTGATTTGGCTTTGTTTTTTTCCCCCCACTTCTTCACGTTGGCTCAAACTATTACGGCACAATGTGAGATATGTTGAAGACAATAAACCACAACAGCCTTTAGTTTTGACATTTGTCATTTGACAGTAATTCGAGTGTTGCTTGACCCTTGGTGTGTCAAACAGGAAGTACCTCTATAAGTAGTGTTTACGTTAACACTAGAATGTATAATTATCCTTGGAAATTTCATTTAAATGATTAGTTTTAATCAAGATATCGTAATAGATTCCAACAAATACATCTTTGTTTTCATCAAGATGTTGGAGTGGATGTGAGTTATGTTTACATCAATGAGTGACAGCGGCAAAAGAATAAAGAAGATGCTCGTGTTTTCGTTTAGTAACGGATATTCTCGTCCTCCTCGACTCTTTCCTTCTGTGCGATTTGCCGTTTCTGTTAAATGCGGAGCAACAGTGTCAGAATTAGCATGTGAACCAGACGGTAAATACTGCATTCATGTTGCGCTTTTATCCAGAGTGCTTTGCAATTTGCCTCTCGAATTCACATCAATGACAGCAAGCTGCCGTGCCCCTAACCAATTTGGAGTTAAATGTTTTGCTCAAAGACATTTCAACATGTGGACGGGAAGACGTGGAGATTGAACTGTCAAACATGCGGTTAATGGCCGCCAGTGCGCACATTTGAAAAACAGACACAGACGCCTCTCAGTGTACGCCGAGACGCCAACAAGAGTCACTTAAACTGCACTCTGTTAGTGACTGTAAGGATGCAAGCAAACTGTAAAAGTGAAAGATGAGGAAAACGGTGGCAGACTGGTCACATCCTAAGACGTTATTCAGAATTATGGGGCTCTAGCTGAGAACTTCATAGCAGATGATGAAGTAGATTTTTGATTTTAATCACACTAGAGTGAAATATTGCTGCCACTTTACTCTTTTATTACCTTATCTGTGATGTTTTATCCATACATATTGTCCTAATTTGCAATGCATACAGGTAACTATAACACAAAAATACAATTAGATAGTCATCTGTTGATAACTACAATAGCAGCCATCAAACAAAATTTATCAATAAATGAATAAATTATCAGAGATTAGGAAATTCAGATTCAAGATTCAGGGAAAGCTATTCACAAAAAACACTATTTTGACTGAAAACAAAATGCATAATACAAAATGAAGGATAGTTTTAACAAAAATGATTCACAATAATGAATTTGTTGTAGCTGCTGCGACTGATGGACACGGCAGTGGTGACTTTCCTCCCCACTGCCACGGCTTCAGTTCCTTCCTAGCCATCAATGAGAAAAGCTTCTAATCAAAAATCTAACTGTGGCAATCATTACAGTGGCCTTAACTGACCCGCGGTGACAGAGCGAGAGAGAGAGAGAGAGGGAGACTGTTACATGTAACCCATTAGATGTTTTTCCATCCATCCGATGCTGGATTACAGCCCTCTTCTCAGGTTATACACAAGCGAGATAAGTAATTTCCACGCACAGGCATCGAAATCTGCACAAACCCAACCGTTCACGTGTTCCCGCACATACGCGTTCACACTTTGTCCTTGGTGTAAAACACATTACATAAATCTCTCACTGGGGAACCCAAACAGGCCTAAACTCACACACATGCACACGCGCACAAACACACGTGCACGTAGGCACAGCCCTAGATATCAGATTGGGTCATGGGAGCCCCAGATAAACGCAAACGGCTAATCAGGCCAACCAAAATAGAGCTCATCATCTTTAGGTTGAAATGAGGCTGAGACTGAGGTTATCTTTGGCTGTCCGCTGGGCAATCACACAAAAAAAACCATTCGCACTGGAGAAGCACTGATGGTGTCAGTTCAACTTATATGTGCTGTGGCACATAATTACATGATCTGTATCAAACTGACAATATTGCTCAAGCCTTCAGGTGGTTAACTTGTACACCTAGGAAAATGGCAGAATAGCATTAAATTGACAAATGGAGCCAATAAACCTGAAAACTGTGAATGAAAAAAAGAAATTGCACTGTATTTACTTGGGCTGCAAGGTGGGTCAGTGGTTAGCATCATTGCCTCGCAGCAAGAAGGTCGACGTCCCGTGCAGCGTGGGTTCTCTCTGGGTTCTCCAGCTTCCTCCCACAAGGTCCAAAAACATATTGAGGCTGATTCTAAATTGTCCATAGGTGTGAATGTGAGTGTGCTTGGTTGTCTGTCTCTCAGTGCAGCCCTGCGATAGCCCTATAATGCCTCCACCCTAAGTCAGCTGAGATAGACTCCATACCCCCCATGACCCTAGTGAGGATTAAGCGGTGTAAAGATAATGGATGGATGGATGGATGGATGGATGGATGGATGGATGGATGGATCATACTTTGTTATGCTGTGCAGAGGAGAACGTGTTTACAGTGAGTAAAAGTACAGTACCTATATTGTTTCTTGGCAAAACTGAGGTAAAATTGGCGCCATTTGTTCAACTGACCATGCTGATTTGCCTACAGAAAATTAATGTCTGAGAAATGGCTAAAATTAAAAGGTCTTCCAGGGTGTATTAAGCTGTAGCTATGGGGGAGTTGAACATTTCCCTGTCGTATGACATGCTACATCTGAACCTATTTGGGTATGAATTGTGTGGACGCATGTATAAAAAAGCCAAATATAAATCTCTTTGTTTTGCTATTACTGTACTGGTACACAGCAACACACTTAGTTAATTTCCATGTCATGTTTCCTTTATAAATATGCTGCACCTCAGAAAAATAGCTCGACTTCAGCAAGACAAGCCAGAAAAGGGCAAGAATGTCATGAGTGTAGCCAACAGGCTATTTATCACTATTATCCAATTTATAACTGCAGACAAACTTGTTTTCTTTTTTATGTAATTACACTCGCAAGAAAATGGTAAGAAAGAAAAACAAGATCTGTCACTTGGCTCCAATTTAGTCACATAATGCATGAGTTCAAAAATGCGCTACATTCCTACTGTAAGACGTCTTCAATGAAATACTCGTTTAACCATGAAATGAGCGACCTTTGATTTGACAGAAGGTCCAAGCACCTCAGAACAATGACCTTAAAGCGGTCGGTGAAACAATTTTTAAAGCCACTAACAAATAATTTCCACTCACAATGTATATATTTTATTTGTCTCGGAGGGAGGTCATAAAGTGCACGGTTTATCGCTTAAATACATTAGTTTGTATTATGCTGAGATAAGAAACGCCGCTAATAATTTTTCCTGATAAAAAGTGAAATATAGGAAGCAGTGCGTTTGTATTTGTATGTGACAGAAAAGGAAGCTGAGGAATTAAACCAATCGCTGGCTTAGACACGTTCATGTGCTGATGTCAATAGAAATGATTTCCATTTGTACAACTAGTAGGCAATCATTGTCTTTCCATATCACACTGGGTTTTTTTTCCAGCTAAAGCCCGATTCTCCATCTGAACAGGTCTACATCTGAACAAATAATTGAATTTGACATCTCCTTGTGGATGTGAACACAAACATCCATCTCCCCCACTCTCTTTACGATACCATCTTTAATTGTTTCAGCTCAAGCAATCCGCTCCCTGACGACGTCCATGTTACCGCGCTGGTACAACACAAGTTTTCATATGACTACACCCTCGTTCAAAGCAGCTCGGTCCCTTCCTGTGAACGAGCCCTGAATCCAGCCTGTTGTCTCCGCCTCCTCTCATCTCATTTCAGAGAAGATTGGGTTGCCGTGATTTACACCCGGACGGTACATCTTCTTTATGTGCTCTCTATAAGGAGAAATGTCTGGCAACGACATATGTAAATGAAGGATAGGAGGTTGATGGTGAAGGATGGAGAAACAGATGGCTGGACCAGGAGCAGAAGGAGAAAGGCATAGATAGAAACTGGAAAGGCAGTAGATGTACCAAATGATAAAGATCTCTGCGGTAAAGAGCCAAAACACAACCACCAACATGCTCCAAAAACGCCCGTGGGACTTGCTACAAAACCTCCCGTGTCAAATAACACGTGTTCAAGGCTCTTAAGCTCTTTGCTGCTTCCACGCTCTGAATTTCTCTCCCTTTCAATCTCCTCTCGCTCTCTCTCTCCAGACCTTTTCTTTTTTTTCCCCTCTCACACTAAACAGTGATTCATCCATTAAGATTATTGATCAAAATAATCAGAGAGCAACAGGGAGAACAAGCGATAAGAAGAACGAGAGACGGCATTGAAGGCTGCTGCCCGAGCCTGCTAATCTCCCACAGAGATGCACAGACGACTTCCTCCACTAAGTGCCTGTCAGAGTGGAACTGGTGCTGAACTTATGAAACGCTAATGACATGCTTTCCAAAGAAGAAACAAAGATAATTTTGTTGCTTCGTTTTTGGTTTTTTTTTTGCTTTTTTCAGTTCACTTCATTTCGAGGTGGACGCTAATCTTTTCTTTTGGTAATGCAATCAAGGTTCGACCTCGCCGGGAGAATTTATTATTTCTAAAGTGCGGTTTTGAAAATTGGCATCTACGGTAAATACGTTTTATGGAATATCTAGGAAATGGTGACTACATCTAAAGAAAAGAAGTTTGAAGCATTTTGTGCGCTCTGTGTTTGTATGCGGGGATGCACATAAACGGAGACGGCACGCCAACGGGGGACATGTGCAGACGATATATACATCCCAGTTTGACTGAGTGATAAACCCTTCAACAGGCTGTCGTGAATAATCCATTCCATTAACGCTTCCCCTCCGAGCTGAACAATGGCCCTCCTCAACTATGACCAATAGAACTTCATTACCTTGCATTGTGGAAGAGCCGGGCTTCCTATAACATTACAACGGCGTGACCTTGACATCTTGTTAGAGCTCACATTAAACTTTATGAGCGCTGCCTATGGTGTTTAACTATGTCTAAGATATATATGGAGTCTGCTCATATGGATATGGACGGGAAAGCGAGGGGCGGGGAGGGGGGAAGGAGGATGAGTGGGAAGTCACGAGATCGCAGATAGGTTATTTGGTTTGGCCGGCGTAAAAGGCTGGAGAAGTGTGTCATTGCGCGAGCGGCAACGGAAATCCCATTTCCTTTAATAGCTTACAAACCACAGAGAAGCTGTGAATTAAATGCTGTTATAATACCCTGCAGGCTTTCCCAAGACGACTGCGATCACTCACAGCCACTGGCCAATATCGCGCCCGCTATTAGCCGTACCGCGTTGTGCTGCTCGACGTAAAGGTGTTGAGTTGTTTTGATAATTAAAGATTGCAAACACAACATGAGGCTTTCTCGGACAAAGTTGTAATTTTGGGTAAATTAACTTATGTTGTGTAGATTTACACCACAGAACGTACGCCGTAAACTCTCTTTATGCGGAGTTATAATTACGCCTCAATTATCGCCGTGTTTAACTGCAGCTAGTTTCAGAAATCATCAGCCTTATGCCTCGTTGCGTAACATACAATGAACACGGCTGGTATTAGTCTCTTTGCCTCAGTCCCATTTGTTCACAGCAATTACAATGAAATGTTGGCCTGTGATTAGGGATTTACGCCGGGCAAATTAAAATGCCAGCGCTTGCAGACCAGTACGAAAACTTTGCTATCGTTAAGTTGACAGGCAGAGCTGTATAAAATTTATATCACAATGGGCGTGGGTTTATGGATATTAGATTTATATACTCACAGAGCGGAAAAAACTGATTGCACTTTTACAACATCTGTGGATTAAAACTGAAAAAGTACCTGTGGAAAAAGGAAGTGGGCCGAGCGGTGGGCGGTGTGTGCTTTAGGACTGAAATCAACTACAAATACAACTGAAACCTATAAAAACCTTAATCAAGCCACAATCACAAAGGGAACAAAACATAACTCGATGTGCGGCACCTTTCCAGCGGTGAGTCAGTTTCTATTTCATCGAATCCAAGGACGAAACTTCCGTAGCTTCAGCGTGCTTTAAATAAAAATAGCATTTAAGTCTCAGCGCTCTCATCAAGTGACATCTTGATCAAAGCCTGCAGAGCTGTTTGCTGACGCAACAAGAGACCAAATGTCAAGATATGCGATGATTTTCTCACACGTACAGCGAAGTGGCATTTCTTTTTAGGGATATCCTGTGCAATTGTCTGTCTTGTGAAATAAACCTAATCATCTTCCGTTTCTGTGAATGTGCAGTTTAGTGTGGGGAGGAGAAAAAAAAAGGCATAATTTGATGTTTTAGTATTATTCTTCTAAGCTTAAAGTACATTTTTGCTCTTCAATAACATCACAATGACATGCTTTGTGCAACATTGGTATGCAGCTGTTTGTGTGTACATCCTTTCTCCGACGCTATACAGACCAAGGATGACTTTTTTTTTTCCTCTCTTCCTCTCTGTCTATCCTTCTCTTTGTCTTTTATAAAGCTTGTCTCCTGGCTGAGAGAGAGAAAGCCCCTGAAGGCCACTAAAAACTGCATACATTCTGGTGTCTAAAAAAAAGGGAAAAAAAGCATTAGCATTACAAGGAGGAATGGTAGCTGTGTCCTCTGTAGAGACGGCGAGTCAGAATGAGCGAGCATGTGAAGGAGCAAAGCAATGCTAAAGAGGAGGGAAACATGCTACTCCTGGTCGGTGGGACGCGAGCATGAATTTGCGTCCCCTATTTAGCGTTGCGTCATTCAAGTCTCTAAATATGGAAGCTTTCATTTCTGAACCTGCCCACCTGTCTGACAATGCATATCTAACACAATGCAGTCATAAACACGCAAGCATGTGGGCCGACTCTCAAAGAGCCCCAAGTCGTTCTGAATTAGATTAAAGGGAATACAAGATTTGACATATTTGGATTTCGGTGAAAGCTGGAGCGGCAAAAGTGCACATTTTGCTAAAGCATTATCTATATTCAAATGGAACGTGGAGACCAAGGGAATTTGGGTATTGAGTTCTCTAAATAAATTTCAAAGGAAAGAGGAAAAAAAAAAAGGGGGGCCTGCTGTCTCCTTTGGTTTTTGAATTCCAGTCACTTATGTTTAGACTCCCCCAACTGTGTAATCTGGGACCGGCACACTGAGAAGGGAGATCCGTCACTGTTCAGGCATTATCACATCTATTTGAAGAGGGAGAATTGGTGAATTGCTTCATAATTCTTTTTAAACGACTTGTTTATGCAGACGTGAACTCCACTTGACTTGGCTCTTAGTACTTTTGATGGGTTGGTTTGATGCCGACGGTTTTTTTCATATAGTAACACAGTTCTCCCTTTGACTGAGCAATAATGAAGTTTCAGCCTTTCAGTGAGTAGCTTTCAATTTGGGAGTTCAGCCGCTGTCAACATGTGCTTTATTTTGTTCAAAGGTAAGTTTCAGTCTATTATCTCGCGCGTCTCTTGAATAAGTGAAGCCAATAAAAAAAAAAAAATCTGCCTGATACAGTATTTGACTCTTAACTGCCTCGGTGGGGAAAAAAAAAAAGGAAAGACTATAATCAATCATTGGTTCATTTTTCAAGATTTAATGGGCAATATAATATTCGTGCCTCATTTCATAGCGAGTGCAATTTCGAAGGTGTGCAGTGTAGCATATTGCCTGAAACTGGATTTATAGCGTTTGAAAGAAGCAAATTCCACCGTTTATCGATTGTAACTCTGACTGACAGAAACACACGGATGTCTGAACGCGCACACAAACACAAATAAGGTTCAATATTGATTGCTTTGATTGCTGGTAAAGGTCAAAATGGGGTTCGGATCATTTTTGTTTGTCTGAAATTCAAATAGTTTCCAAAATGTTAATCAAAATTCAGATGAAAATGCCACTTTTATCAATTCCCGGGGCTTCCTCTTAATAGTGAATTAAACCTTATCCAGCGCCGAATATTTCGGGAGCTCAGTCCAACACTTTGAAGTCGGCAACGGTGGATCTTCGGTGCATAGCAATGACTCCTAACAGTGTGAGGCTGATGTATATTTTAGTATGTGAGTGCCATATTGCATGTTTGTCAGTATCTAATGAAAGCAAGGCTAGATTTAGTGATGTGCCCAAAGACAAGGTGTTGATAAGAGATTTTCAAAAATAGTAAACAGATCACAATATCCATAAAGACTAGGGAGGCTTTTCAGACATGCATTGAACATCGACAGCAGGGGGTAGCAACATAGCACGAAACTGAGCACAAAACTAACAGAAAGTTATGTGATCCTGAAAGAAATCCCAGTTTTTTTCAGTGCATTCAGAGCTGCAACTAATTTCTTTATTAAATGACTCTTTTGCTGAACTGGAAAAGGAGCTATATCATCCTCTCCATATATTACTTCTTTATCTGCCAGGATAATAATTCCCCTGACTTTTCATTGTGTTCTTTTATTTTGCTTTTTTTTTTTTTCATGCACTGTAATTTCTGTGGACTGGATGTCAGCTGGAAGATATTCGATTTCAACTTTATGAATTTGAAGAAGAACACGAGGATCTTTTGACAAGCAATTTTGTTTCTGAGGACATAATTTCTATCAATTATCTGTAGTTCTCTGTTTTCTAACCTCCAACAGCAGCTTTCAAAGCACCTTTAAATATTTTTGCACCTTGTACAGCACGTGTTACGTGTTCCATTTGCTTTATTTGATTAGATTTTAATTCTTTTTATGTAATCTATGTATATATATTTCTTGAACACTTTAGGTATCTTATTTTATTTTATTTTTTTATTGCAACTGGATGCAGGTACTAAGCACAGTTCATTACGCTTTGTACTGTATTGTATAATTGTGTATGTGCCGAATAAAAGTTTGTGTGATCTTCTGTCACCGCTGACTGAGAAGAGTAATTATGTGAATCTTTTTCATTTAAGACAAATATCTTTATGTCGACTTAATGAAATGATAAAATCTTGATTTAAAAGAAAAGTAGAAATTAAACTGAACATAAGAATAACATGAATATGAGCCGATATATTTGATGTAAACAAAAGTCTAGCGCAGACTAGAACTCTGAAGTAGCTTCTTCTGATTGGTCCAATTGTAAATTCAAAACACAATTAAAATTCTTGCTCCAAAGCAGTGAAATCTTATATATCTGCTACTGGGGGCGATCGAAACTAGGAAAATAAAAAGCCAGAAGTATCTCCTCATAACCAAAAACGACAAAAACACATCTTTAAAATCACAACTACTCTTTAAAGCGACTCGTCTGGAGCTAAGAGTGAAAGAAGAATGCAATCCAACCACATTTTAGCTTTTTATTAGCATCTGGAAGGAGACGCATCTCTTACAAAAAGGCGATGGCAACTTTTTCATTATTCAGGTGAGATAATCTTTTCTCTTTTTTCTTTTTTTTTTCTTCATAAGGCTCCATTTACATTCGAGCTAATCAGTTTGTATTTAGACACTGCAAATGACACACTGCTGGTATTATATTAACCTTTACCACCAGAGAATCGACTAATGAGAGAAAATACGGATAAAGCATAAATAGATCCTCCTCCGGCTTCGTCTCTTAACAAGGTTTCAGTGTGTATTACCTGTGAGTATTCACAAAGGTGCTGCATGGTATCACATGCATATGTACACAAAAATAATCTAATATTCTACCTGTTGAACTTCAATAAATCTAATCTTTCCTAAAACGGGGGCCGATCATCAGGCGTCCATCAAAGAGAGGACTTCCAACTTTTTAACGATTTAATAAAATTGAGAACAAAACAGCTTCATTCCATAATAATCCACATATTAAAATGACAGTTTTAAAGTCATTAAAGCGTCCCACTGTTTCAAAATGAAGACGCAATTGGCGGTTGGGGGCTTGATACGTTATTAGTTTGAGATAATCGCTGGCATGATTCCTCCAAAAGGGAATTCGCTGGAGCTGTTTTCCAAGGAAATAAGTGCTTTCTACTTTCACAACACCTCCAAGTGTATTAGTCATTCACAGAAGGCATTCTGTTTGCCTGAACACTCATTTGATATACTTGCTTTACTGGAGTATGCACTTACTACAGAACACAGTCTTCGGCATACAAAGCTTTCACTTAGTCAATTCTTTTTTTGCTTTAAGGAAGATTGCGTGTGTGTGTGCTCTACTTGGCGTTTCAGTTTATTGCACCCACAATCATGTATTATCATAAGTGCAAAAGTGGAAACCAATTTGCCGACAATCAATACAGATTGTTTCTTTGTTGTCACGGGGCATAAGCGCGTGCACGAAGGCAGATTTTTTTTTTTTATTTTTTCCAGCTTGAGGAGCAAAACCACAGCTCTTTATTTTGCATCAGTATCTCTATAAGACGACTGTCAGTTCACATTGCGATCTTCTTGTGTAATTTCTGCATAATTATACAGTGACGCTGATAGTTCGGTAGCTCCCGACAAATTTTGGACCCCCGATGGAAGAGTTTCATATCAGTGATTGATGTCTTTGTGCTCAGTGTTTAATATTGTTGCTGTTCGTCTGCCGGCTGTACGTATTGCACCGGTCCCAGTCAATCTGTCTTTGTTTCATTTTGCTGCTTTGAACAGAAGAGCAAGTAATGGCCAGATAAAGGGCTTCCCCCCTCCTCCCCTTCTCTGCACTCCATCTCTCTTTTGCTTTCACTTTGGAGTGGATATGTTGCTGGGCAGCAGTACTTACATTTCTCTCTGTGGATGTGTATGATTAAGCTGCTGCTGCTGCTGTTGTTGCTACAGCACCTCTACTGACAGCAACTGGCCGGAAGGATTATCTATCCCTGAACTGCACAGAAGAAGATCAGGGAAGAAAGTCTTAGGTAAAGATGCACTGTTGCTGCCCTAAAAGTGTAAGCCAACACCGGTTTCCCTCGTCGCGGCTAAAGCTGCGGCGCAGGATTACGTTAGGATTGGGTTCAAAAGTAGAACTTTTTGAGTCCATTTTAATCCTGTTTGGCACACGATCGTACAGGTTCAGTTTAAAAAAATCTCTCTTTTCTATCTAATAAAGCAGAACCATATCAGCTACAGATACGTATTATAGCTTGTGTTTTTTCTGGTGTTCCTTTGCTTTCATTTAGAGCGAAATTAACTCAAAGGAGAAAAACACATTTACTGAGTAATCTGTTGATCTCTAATCAATGTCATCCCAAATTGCAAGCGACTGCAGGGGGGTTTCCAAACTCCAAGAAATAAACCAAATCAATTAGCATCATTTTATTTTTCCCCCCTTTCGTTTGTTTTATTCGTTACAACTCTGGTACAACTGCAAAGTCATCAACAATATATTTTGATTTCTGCCTGGTTCAGAGAGTTTTGATTTCTTTCCCTGACACGGTAATTGTTTGCCTCGCGTGTCGATGACAGCTCAACTTAGCGTCAGACTGAAAAAGAGTTGATATCGGCGTTCTGTTTAACTGGCAGGTTACTACAGAAGCCCGTTGATTGTAAAGCGCTTTTTGATTTCAAATTGTGTCACTGTTAATTTGATGATAAATCAGCGAGTGAATAACATTGATTGAAATAACATCAGACATTGGTGGGCGAATCAATACTGCTTCAGAGAGCAAAATGGATGCTAAATGGAAGTGTTGATGCATTTACACAGACTCCGCGTTCTCCCTGATTACATGTTAGTCTGCTATTTTTTGCCTCGGGAAGAGACAGCCTACTTATTCAACTGTCAGGGCTGAAATGTGATCCCAATTAAAGGCAGCTGCAACTGTGCGCGAGGTCAGGCAGAATGTTGGAAGTCTGCAGCGTCTCTTTTTTATCCTCTGAAGCGTACTGTTTTAGATTAAGTCGAGTTAAGCCTGATTCAGAGAATAAGTTCTTTTGTTAGATGTGGAAAGACTCCAACAGAAAAATGGAAGTCTCCTAGAAACCTGACTCATATATTTGAACGAGGTGAGGTGATGAATGCCTGGCCATGAGTGCCAAATAAAGACAAGGTAAATTAGTGATACTTGCAGTGCAGGGTGTGTGAGGTTTTAAATGGCGATATTTTAATCCTCCACTTTGCAGATTTAAGTACAAATTTAGCCCTCCAACTTCGAACAGCGAAGGTACAACCTTGCACATTTAGCATTGGGGGAATGTTTCGTGGCTCCATCTGTGTGTTCAAAGCCTTTACAGAGGACACACTGATTCAGGATCTGTGCCAATGCAGCTTTATCCATGACCCCAGAAATCACTGAGGGATTTCCTATGAAAAGTGGAAACTGTTAGGGGGGAGAGAAAAAAAAAAAAAGACCTGCGAGTTGCAGCTGTGTCCCGAATCAACAGCGAACAGGCCTAAAAAAACAGCAAAGCACATTCACAGGAATAATCCATGATTTTAAATGTAGCTTAAATCAAAATCCTAAAAAAAAAAAAGAGAGAGAAAGAAATGGTCGTAATACTTTGTGCATGCTGAGAAATGAATACATCTGTGTAGGTGTCAGTCATTTTTTCTTCTCGTCTGTTTGTACATCATGTATCAAGTCTTAGAAAAACTGACGAAGTTTAATCACTGAGCGATAAATCAGAAATATTCAGTTTGAACAGAGATATTTTCAACAGGTTCACAGCACACACACACAGGCTTAGAAGAAATCTCCAGTAAGCTCGCAATGGAAATCTCTGTGCCCACATATTAAACAGCAGACTATCATTTATGCAAATAGTTAATCCCGAGGTTACCTAAATGAAAGGAATATTAAATAAATATTATCGAACAGTTGCGAGATCAACTTGGATCTTGATCAAATAAAATCCAAGCAGATGTTACGGATGTTGTTCCAACCTCCACGACTGCTGGTGCAGTGTTTAATCTTTGAACTGCTCCATTAATCTACAGTGTGTTTACTCCCACCTCGTCCCCGTTAACACTGCGGCATTGTTTGCAACGCTTCACCCACGACTGAACGCGCAAAAAAGTTCACTGAATAACAACCCGGATCTGATTTTGTACGCTGAAACCGCCGTCCCTTCGTTTGAAAGCACCTGAGGCGTCGCGTTGAGCTGCATCGTTAGACGGTTTTACACAATTATTAGGCGACTTGGGTTCAAAGCGTTTCCACTTTTATCTTCGCTAGCTCACAGCAGACCCTTTAACAGCTTGCATGAGAAGATCAGTAAATATCAGGGCGCCCAGCACACACACCATCAGACGCAGTGTCAACATAGAGCTAACAGAATACAAGTCAACTGTTACAGCCAATATCCGCTGAAACAACAGGTCTTCCTCATTTCTTTTATCCTCCAGGATCACCATGGTGATGCCACCCCATCATATTAGGATTGTATTTACACTGTGCATCTCTTTCATGCTACCTGATCCCCACTCATTTTCCTCTCTCACCTCTCTGGCGTCTTAGATTCCACATGTTTGTTTTTTTGTGGCTTCTGTTTCTTCTTCTGTTTACTGATGTCTTTATCTCTATATCCCTGCTTCCCCCCTTTTTCTATCCACTTCTACTCTCTTTAAAAAAATTTCCTCCATGCATCCAGTATCTTGTGAATCCATCTGTTTCTCTGTCTATCATCCACTCTTCATTCTCTGATCCTTGGTTTTATCCGCCTATCTTCAGCTCATCTACGCTGTCTATCCCACCCAGTTTTATCTGCATTGGAATGCAGGCGCTCGCACTGGCAAGCATGAATCTCTTTCTTAGCATTCGTCTGCTTGCGGATGTCACTCATTGTCTTATCTGCGGTTGTTTTAGGATTCCGATCGTTGCCGCTTTGGGTGCTTTGTTTCTGTCTACCTTTTCATGTCGTCTGCTTTCTATCTGTGGTTTGTACTCCTGACCCCATTCAGTTCTGCCTCCTCGTGCTCTCTTTGATCTGTTAAGTTTCTCCTAACAATAGTTAGATTCATTCCAATACTCCGTGAAATATAGCATATTTAAGCTCTTTCTGTTTGAAAAAAAACATTTCAATCTACATATCTGAGGCAGTAACTATCTTTTTCCTCTTCTGTTGGATTTTTCCACTCAACCTGTCTGCCTTATTTATTGCTTATCAGCAAAAGCACTACTTTGCCCTGCAGTTAGAGGAGAGTTTCATCTTTGTTATTTTCACATTTTAATGGCAAAACGGTAATAATAACGCCGTATTTATTGTGGAATATTGTGTTTGTTATCTGCCCAAATGTCCCGTCCCGACAGACTTCGCTGTTGTGATGTTTTGCAGCATTTACACATTTTTACCTTTTTTTTGTGTCCCAAATCAAAATCAACAGAAATGATGACCAGAACTGTGTAAATAAGTCGCAAAATGCAAGAAACAGCAGTTAGATTAAGAGGACAGCAAAATAAACTGCAGATATAAAAGCAAGTGTTCAAAATATATTCCTGAAAAACTGTTTCTTTGTGTGATCTTTCTCTTTCGCCAACAAATGATAAGCATTCCAGTGTGAACAACAAAAGGCCCATCCTTGTTTCTGTGTGTAAAGCAAACAGTCGGGAAGTCATCTGTGCTGTAAATGTGACCTGAACAGGCGAGGCTTTCTTCTCTCAACCTCCCAAGTCACAGGAACGCACATCAACTATAAAGCAAGACTTAAGCTGAGACATAGAAGCCGGCTGAAGCGGTTAGTCAAACTGTTGTGTTATTTAGCCGACAGCCACATTACATGCACTCTCTCTTTCATCGCCTCGCACGTTTCCTTGCATCTCCTGTCCCATTTGGCTTCTGTAGTGAAATCAAAAGCCCTGTAATAAGATGGAGATGCTGCCAACTCAAGTCATCCCTCTGGCTGAGACAACCAGAGAGACAGGCAGGCATGCACCCAGGAAATTACGCAAGCACATGCATGCATACACAAAGAGCCAAACAACACAGTGTGGATTAACAAAAGTAGAGAAATATGCAAGTTAAATGCAAAAAAAATGGAAAATCCTTTAAATATGTGGCTTTTGCTAATCAAAGATTAGTCTGCATTGCATTAGGCTCAGGAGTATATTTACCAACTACATCCCTCAAGTCAAGATTTTTGGGCCTAATCAAAGTTTTTTTTTTAAATACTTGGTGTCGTCCAATACTGACAAGTCCACAATATACCATATTTACATTATATCTGACAGGTCACCAGTCTATCACAGGGCTACACTTGGAGACAGACAACCAAGCACACTCACATTCACACCTACGGACAATTTAGAATCACCAATTAACCTCAACATGTTTTTGGACTTGTGGGAGGAAGCTGGAGAACCCGGAGAGAACCCACGCTGCACGGGGAGAACATGCAGGAAAGATCCCAGGTGTCCACACCAGGACGCGAACCGGCGACCTTCTAGCTGCAAGGGAACAATGCTAACCACAGCTCATTTTCAAAAGTATGACGCTAGTAAACTAAAATTGCTGATATGTGACCAAAGCTTAACTGGAAAGTCCTGAAACTGACGTGCCGCAGTCAGACACAGAGAGGATGTTTCACTCTGCTGGAGGTTGTTAGAATTACAGACACACTCCCTCTACTCATGGTTGTACAGACATGCTACAGATTGATGTCGCTTTTATTTCATCAAAACAGCTTTTTATCGGAGTTCAGAGCGCACGCTGTATATAAAAACGGATGTAATGAGTTTTAGGTTGTGGTTGGCACCATCTTTTCAAATGAGGTGCCAGGACCTTCCATATAGAGAGAGCAGCATGTTGCCTTTCACATGCTGGAAAGATGCCCAGCTCCCCTGGACCGAAGCCAACACGAGCAAGCTTATTAAAAAAAAAAAAACACCAAACACTTCATACATTTGCTAGTTTGTGCTAATTGTGCTATCATGCTAACAGGGCACGTATTGGCATAAAGTATATAAACACTAAACCTAATGAGTGCTCCAGATAGCGTCCTCTGAGGAGCAAACTGGAGTAGAATTGCATGACTGGACAGAAATCACCATTTATTCTGTTAAAAGACTTTCCAGAAGTTCAAGACAGGACAAGTTCAGGAGCTGAGAGAAAGCAGCAGGCGAGTGGACTGTCAGTCACACATCAGTGGACACATGGCAGACTTTAAAGGCTGAAAATCTTATAAACAGGCCAGTAATTTTAAAAAAAATGACCACCTGCACACTAAAATTACATATCTCATATCTAGTGATTGTGACAATAATGTCTCTGGAAGATAATTGAAGGTATTTCAGACGCTGACACTTTTTAAATGGGAGTCAAATGGAAGCAGCACTCGTCACTGGACTCTAAGGTACTTCCACGGTGGCTTCAGCCTCTAGTCATGGTGGATTGTGATTTGTACAGACAATAAAGCACATAATGGAAGACTGCACTACAAAAAGACCTGCATACTGTACTCATAATGACAACAGAGTGTATATTGGCACGGCTGAACAGTCAGCTTTGTCAAACATACAAAAGAACGTATTTACACTCATATGTACACCAAAAAAAAAAAAACACACATTCAAACAAAGCAGCTGTAGCCCAGAGTAGGAAAAGCTTTCTTTTAATCTCAGGTTGGAATGATCCTAATGTTACACTTTCAGTAAACACTCAGTCCTGTGGGAATATCTGGCACCGCACAGAGAGATTTGAGAGATCAGGAAACGGTTCAAACAAAGCCTCACATTCAGACATAAAAACACTGATACACACACACACACATACACACACACACACAGGAGAGTCCGTCCATCCATAAATCATGTCAAGGTTATGACCACAGCTCACTGCCAGTTGACATTTTGTCAAAACATGTCAACATTTCCACTGTAAACAAATGAGGTGTCTGTGTGTATGTGCAGAGGTTTGCAAGTAACGTGTGTTCAGCACCCGAGCATGTGATCGTGTATCTCATGTCTTGTGATTGTGTGTTGCATATGTTTGTATTGCTCTCAAAATTCATTAAAGGCAAGGTGGTGAAACATGATCTGGAATGGGGCTGTGAAAACCAGCGCTCTGACAGCAGCACACTTCAACTGCTGCAATTGATAGACGAGCTGTCATTGAAAGACGGCAATAAAAGAGGTGGATAAAAAAATAACAAAGCAAACCAAAAGTTAAAAAAAAAAAAACTGTAGCTACATAGAGATATTTCAAGAATATAGGAGCTGCGTTGTAAGAGGAGAACATGTCTATAACAGTGTGTCTCCTCTGAAACTTGCGCCCGATGCTCCCTGGTGAACGCAAATGAATGACACTATGTGACAGACCTGACTATCTCAGATAATGTGCTGTTCAAGGACAAATCTTGAATGGATGGATGGAGACAAAAGCTTCTTAATAACTACCTAGAGACAAAACTTCATAATAACAGCGCTGTCACTGATTGATGGAATCAAAACCCTTCCCTGGTGGCTGAGGCAGTCCTCCTTCCCGTGCACATTAATTTGCGCGACGTCACAGTTTCCCCTTAGACAAACACCCCATTTGCACTGACGAATACCTGGAAAAGCACTCGATACTTTATTCGCTGCTAACAACTGTGACCTGAATATGTCGCTACCTATTCTCAGATTTGCTGCAATACTGGCCACTGAATGATGAGCTGCATTCTGAGGCACAAGCTTTCAAATCATGCCACGGCGGCTGCTGCTACGACTGCTGCAGCGAGCGTTTGTGCACTGTGAGAATAGTCTCTTGTCATTAGTGTGTATATAGACATTAGAATAGTTATCTAACAGCAAAACCCTTCATGGGGTTTCATTCATCTACCTTCAAAGTATCTAACTCATTTAGCTTCAAGGTGAAAATACTGGGTCTTAACACAGCGTAAAGTGTTATTTTGTGCGAAAGGGACAGTATTTAGTACAGATTTGATAATATGGTTAAACAAAAATCATAGGCTCAGGAGATACATCAGTTACCTCACAGAGGCCAGAAGCTTGATTTAAATGTTTCTGGTCAATTTGGGGTTTTAGGGGGTTAATGTGGTCACATTTCATTTGTCTTGGAGACTAAAAGTTGGTCTGAGTTTAAACATTTAACTGAACTATTGCCCTGGCCGGGATGTTTTTACTTTCCTTTGTCTAAATGGAAATTAGTGGATCAATAAAATGGTTGCATCGTGAATATTGAGATCCATCCATTATTTATACACCGCTTAATCCTCACTAGCGTCGCAGGGGGGGCTGGAGTCAAACCTAGCTGATTTGGGCGAAGGCAGGGGACACCCTGGATGGGTCACCAGTCTATCACAGGACTACACGTAGAGACAGACAACCAAGCACACTCACATTCACACCTACGGACAATTTAGAATCACCAATTAACCGCAACATGTTTTTGGACTGTGTGGGAGGAAGCTGGAGAACCCAGAGAGAACCCACGCTGCACGGGGAGAACATGCAAACTCCACGCAGAAACCAGCGACCTTCTAGCTGCGAGGGAACGATGCTAACCACTGCTCCACCTTGCAGCCCAAATATTGAGACGCTATTTTAACATATATATGCTAAAAAAATTTAAAAGTTAAATTTGAAGTTCAAGTCCACACAAAGTTCACCTTCAAGACTGATGAATTGAAAAATACGTAGAAGTGACAGACTGTGAATATTGATGGGATCTGATGCAGGTTAAAGCCGGACCAGCCAGTGTTCTGTGTGCGTTCCAGTGCGATGGGGTGTCTGTTGGACGACTAAATTTAGTCATCCCCGCAAGCTGTGACGAGGTTTGATTCTTCTGTGCTTCGTTTTAAGTGGAACCTTCTAAAAGAATTATCTGCTGTCACTACAATTCTTTATGGACACTGAAGACCGTATAAAACCCTTCATCCCCATACAGGCGCACACACACACACACACACAAACATGCACACACAGAGGTGGCCAAACATACCGTTTAATTTCAGCACAACAAAACAAAAGCTACTGTGCACACAAACATATGCATACTTCAAAACTCTAGCTTTTCTTCCCGATGCAGAACCAGAAGTGACTCAACTAATGCAAAACCTCTAAATAAGATCAGTGCTTATGTTACTGCAAAGAATCTTAGGGAAAGGAGAAGAAATAACTCCAAGGAGCTGTTTAGGAGATGAAAGCTGTTTATGAAAACAACTTGTAGCAATGCACGGGATTTGTAATGCACGCTCACACTGATATAAACTGTAGTCGTGCCTCTCTCATTGTGCAGCACATCCAACTGTGGAGTCCTACACCAATTTTCTCAACCGCCACTGCACTGTTGCGATAAACGTTAAATCAATCTTTTCTGTTTTGTGTTGTTTGTTATGACACTTTCTCTCAGCTCACACCCAGCTTGTGCGGACCTCTGACACCTTACAAATAGAATTTTACTGAGAAAGCCGAGCGGGTGAGAGAGAGCGAGAAAGGCATAGAAATAGAAAGAATGGAAAAAAAAAAGAGACCGCCTACAAAGGAAACGGCAGTGGATACCGAAGAAGAGGGTGAGGAGAGATATGACAAGAGAAAAGCAGGGAAATAAGGCAGAGAGAAAGAGAACAGCGAGGATGAAGGAGGGGAAAAAAAACAACTCTCAACAAAGAAAACAAATAGCTGATGCTGTGCTTACATTTCTGTCTCTCCATTTATCAACCCCTGGCATTCTCCCACAGTGATTAACTTTGTTCTCGAATGCTTTGTAGTTCTTCCTGTCAGAGAATTTCCCTTTTCACATTTAGGGAAGAAAAAAAAAAAAAAAAACAAGGTGATTTTGATGTTGCTTTCCGTTGCCGTTTGCCCCAAGCTGGCGACCTTGGCTTTGAAAATTATGCAGATGAAAATCTTTGGAAAGTAAACAAGAGAGACTAACAGAGGAAGGGAATAAAAAAAACAGATGCTTGAACATGACAGAGGTGCTGAATTTGGCTTTGGGAAACAAAAGACATTGACATGTTGAATATGCAGCCGGCGCAGGGTTGATATCGTATAATTGGGAAAGACTGTTCCACATGGATTCACATACATACATGTTTCCGCTTAACGCCACCCCCAGCCCCCCAAAGAACCCAAGCAGATCTCTACCAGTTGAGCTGGCGATACATGTACAGGGGCTATAGTGCCCGACGCAACGGTTGTGGGTTCGAATCCAGCCCATGGCCATTTGCTGCAGGTCCTTCCCCCATTCTTCTCCCCACTTTCCCGTCTCTCTCTCTACTGTCCTGTCAAATAAAGGCAGAAATGCCACAAAAAAAAAAAAAAAAAAAAGCAGAAACACTCCCTAAATGTTGAAAAGTAGCTCAAATTTAAAAATATCTTTCTGCCATTAATATTAATCACTCCATTCTAAACCAAGACACGCTTTTGCTCACACGCGGATAAACAGAGCAGACAGAAGTAAATCTTGTGGAGGAATGACATCCTGTACAAAGACCGAGTAGAGAATTACAGCAGCGAGTTGGTGAATTGCCAAGGACGGCAAGTGAGAGAATGAAAAAGGGGTGGTGGAGAGAGGAGATTCAGATTAAAAATAGGAGGAAGACATGCAACGCACTGTATTTATATGCACACAAAAAAAAAACAACCAAGACCGGCATATTCTGAATGTATTAGTGATATACGACAACACTTTGGTATGTGGAGCTTCTGCCCAGCTTCACTGTGAAACCATTGGTTAAAACGGTTTTCTCTGGTTTCTTCGCCTGGGTCCAGACCTTTGAATCTGAGTGGACTGATTCATCCGGCATCACGACATGGAACAGTGATTTCTCGGTTGAAAAAGCGGTCGGTCCGTGTGAGCACCACGGGAGGACTAACGATTAACCAATCATCGCCATGGGCAGGACTAACGCCGTTGTCAAGCTGTTGTCAAGCATTGTCAAGCTGGAAGCAAAGAGGAGTAATAACAGAACAAGAATGACGAGGAGGACATTTATTAAGGAGCATTTGGGGCAGCAAAGTTCTATTCATGAATTTAATATGACCCCGTATTTCACATAGACGACATGTATTCTCAATATCGCCCAACATCGCAGTTTGTCTTCGCTCCTCTCTGCTCAGCTCCTGGAATCCCAGAGAAGCCAACATGCTGGCATAGCAGCACATCAGCGTCTACTTAAAATGATGTCAGTTTCAGGCAGATACGTCGGTCGAACCCCCTCCCCCACAGAAATCAGTTTGAGTGCAGGGCATGTCAGGCTGAAAATGGAGATGGAGTGTAAGGCCAGTCTGATATCAGGCAACTGGTTTCGCTTAGTCCCTGAAGGAAACCTGGTCTCTTGTTGTCATGACGTTACAGAGAAATTCTATTACTGCAGGAAGGCAACATTAGCCAGGGTTAAGTGTTTCAGAGAAGAGAAGAGAAGAGAAGAGAAGAGAAGAGAAGAGAAGAGAAGAGAAGAGAAGAGAAGAGAAGAGAAGAGAAGAATCCAACAGGTAGACATGTTTTGTTTTGGGGTTTTTTTTCTATACAAATTCTTAGTTGTTATGAGACCCAAAGCCAGCATTTGGAAGTGATATACGTTTGCAATAAAAATGAAAATCCTCGTATTAAAATGTAAAACAACCAAAGCTCTTCTTTGAAGCACTCCAGATAGTGTTAATGACAGCCTTCGTCCAGCCTGGTTGGCGGATGGACGCCAAAATGCATTCAAGTTGGCACCAACATTGATCAAAGACATCCATCCATCCATCATCTATACACCACTTAATCCTCACTAGGGTCATGGGGGACTGGAGTCTATCCCAGCTGACTTAGGGCGAAGGCAGGGGACACCCTGGACAGGTCACCAGTCTATCACAGGACTACACTTAGAGACAGACAACCAAGCACACTCACATTCACACCTACGGACAATTTAGAATTAACCTCAACATGTGTTTGAGAGGTTTGAGAGGAAGCTGGAGAGGTTTGAGAGGAAGCTGGAGAACCTGGAGAACATGCAAACTCCACGCAGAAAGATCCCGGGTGTCCCCACTGGGATTCGAACCGGGGACCTTCTAGCTGTGAGGCAACGATGCTAACCACTGCTCCACCTTGCAGACCATCAAAGACATAAACTGCATCACTGTCCTTATAGAAATACATCTTAAGGCTGGGTGTTTATTGCAACTTGCAATATCTGCCACATCACCAGAGCTGCTCCAGAATGCAAATGCGTCCAACCACGGCACAGTAGACGCCAATGATAAATACTCATGGCAGTAACCAATCAGATTTTTGCATCAGAGCCAAAGTAGTGCATTTTAAAATTAATTTATTTTATCCAAAAAAAACAAAAATGCTGAATATTGGATCTGACAATCAGTTGACCCCTAATTTGTATTCTCAGGCTTCAGTGCGAAATTTGTTTAACAACTCTAATAACACATTTACTGTTCAAATGAATGTCTTGACAGTCCCACCCAGAATATTTATTTGGGCATATAAACAGAGATCCTTGATCCTTGAATAACAAATCAAGTCTCATAAGGAACTTAAATTGCTGTGGTCGTACCTGCTGAAATCAGCACTCGTTGCTCCTCATCCCCTCCCACCGACACCTCGCTCTCCTCCTAATGGTTTATCATGCGGTGCAGGGGGGGCATCATAAAACATGCTGAGGTCGCCATCCGACTTAAATCCACTTAGCAAACCGCCTCATCAATAGTCAAACTCGCTGTCAATCTATAGCATTTTCAGGAGTGTGCAAGGAGAAGTCCAGCTATGTCCTGTGATACTTCTTCCCATTAAATAAACATTTATGTATCTATATGTATTTTCTGGTATGTAAATATTGTTTGAATCCCAACTTCCATCCTTTATTCATTCATGCAGCTCTGATTTTATGCAACATGTGAAACAAATGTTATATATGCTTGAAACAGCGACTGATTTATACATGAGAAACTGCAGTAAGGTGCAGGAAATTAAAATAATAAAGTCATGATCATTTCAAAAATAACTCCTTGAGTAGTTTTTCGAAACGTAAACTCTTGCACAGTTTGTTCAAGGCACTGGATGCGGCGCTCAGGGCATTTGTTCCAAGACTCCTTGTTCTTGCCGCTGAACGTAGCTCTTCATGACTCTGGATGCGTGTTGGGCATCACTGTCACGCTGCGCAATAAACCTGAGACCAACCACATGCCTTCCCCAAAGACACGGTGTGATAGATAAGAATCCAAACAAGCGTCTCCATCTTTTGCACACTACAGTTTGTATTCTAGAACAGATTTCCACCCATCATCTATCCATCACTTCCCTCTGAGAGCCAGATAAACTGAATTGATTTTACTGCACTGCAGCGATAAAAGCACAAAAGCTAAAATATATGTACGCACGGATATTAAACACACATGTTGCACCGAACAACAAAATAGCAAGAGGGTGAGAAACACAGCATCCAAAAAAAAAAAAAAAAAAAAAGCAGAATATTCCAGCTGAACTGCCCACACTAAGCGGTTCAAAAATTGTAGATGGGGTAAAGGGCAAACATCGCCACAGGGTGTTCGCTTGGTGATTCTAAATATCTAGAAATGCCAGCTTACAACAGTATGAAAGGCCATTCTAGTAGGTAGCGCTACTGCTAATGGGCATATCACAAAACACTGGCAAGTCAGACACGATTATTGGACAGGACAGACAGGCTTTTTGTAATGATTGTGTGCTCACCGACATGCTAGAAGTTAATTGGATTCTGAAAAAAGGAAAGTAGATTTTCTTTAGCTGCCAACACGTGTAACAAATACTGGAGGGGGAAAATATGACATACTTTTGAGCTACATTTGTAGATTACTTGTCTTCTATTTGGTTTCTGTTCAGTCCAGTTTATTTTTTTTTTAAATGCCAAATTTTTGTCACAGAACTGTTGATTCACTTGTGGTTTCACAATTGCACCAAGGAGCAATGTTTTTACAGAATAGGGGTTTTTATTTCAAAATTTTAAAAGGAGATATGTAGACTTAAGTGATTTGGATGAAACATCATGATTCAAAGCTTAGATTTTGGATAATGTTTTCTCACAGGACAACTCTTCCCAGAGCAGGAGTTCATGGATCATTAGAAAGTTTAAAGAAAGAAGGTTTGGGGGTTCAGTAGATTTAAGTTAAGTTTAAGCTTAAGTTCATTAGGATTTCTGTGGTTGTCTTTTATTTTTCATATTTATTTATATTTTTTGTTCAAGAGACTGAGGTCCATCTGAGCCATAGACTGTATAAAAGATGGACGTAGCTACCGTGACGTCACCCGTTGGTTTCTGCACTGAGAAAATGAAGCCAGGGTTTTGCTACTTCCTGGTTGACATCTTGGATTTTTGGAGGCAGTGACGCAAAAATCGTCGGGGGGGCGGAGCCATAGGAGCAGCGATTGGTCAGACGGATTGAGAGGCGGGCCCTCTCTGCCCCGCCCACATTTACCGCCTTCTGCTCGCTTCGTCTGTATGGTCGCTGCTGACTGTCAATCAAGCCAGCCACGCCCCTTGCCCGCAAAATGTTGATGATTTTTTTTAAATTCAGTATTGATTTATTTTCAGATTGGCCACCTGATCTCTGGATTTGACCATGAAAACTAATAAGAAAAAAATCCTGAGCTGTAGGAATGCAGTATTTGGTGATCTGTGATCACTTCTTTTCCAATTCCAGTCTATGGGAGCCAGGGCTTTTTGGAGCCACCAACTAGCGGACGTAGTGATATTGCAGGTTTTTGACACTTCCGGGTTGGCTTCATTTTTCAGGGCCGGTTGCTACGTCCATCTTTTATACAGTCTATGATCTGAGCCTGAAAACTCACATGTTCCTTCTCACACATCTAAGGTCATCTGTGTAGCACCGCCACCACATTCAATACAACTATCGACTGTAAAAATGCATCCTAAAGTGTTCCATTAATCAACACAGTTAAGGCACAAAGAAACGTCTCTCAAGCCAAATAAGGATCAGTATGGCACGAACGCATGCATATTTTATTAGGTATGTATCGACTGAAATAAAGCGGATCGAAATCTGATCAATTCTTTTATGTATTCTGCTGCATGTTGTCCAAGTCAGCCTTTTAGTGTCACCGCGCTGCTCTCTTTAATGACAGCCAAGGCTCTGCTCGGTGAGAATGTTGCCGCATACCAGAGTGAAAAATGATTTGGCCGTGGTGGTGGGCGATCTGACACCCGGGCTGGCGAATTTTTCGCTTAGCTTACCATATCTATTATTCCTTCGCTCCTGTTCTCATTAGCTAACATCAGGGTACAAAACATTCAGGAAGTGGCTTCTCATTTTGTAGCCAGCTCCGATTGTCATTTTCACTGTTGACAAATGTTCCGGTGGCAAGTCATATCAGCTGCTGCTAATTAACCGTGATTCCGCGATGAGTAACTTTGACGGGAGGCCAAAATAAAGCTGGACTTCTGTTCGGTTTGTGTGCTTTCTGCAGTGCCCCTGTGCGCTGCCAAAGACTGGTTCTGAGGTGAGTGAGATGTCTTGTTTCAAAACTCACATTCTCCGAGTTTAACTTTTGCTCCCCCGTATCAATAATCTCATTACCCTAATAGTTCTGAATCGTGGCCTTCAAGTGTTTTGATCAAGGAGCTCATGAAAAATAATGTGTGCCAAACATACAAGGCTGCAGCTCCTATTTGAGCGGGCCAGATACATATTTAATCCGCTTTTAGGTAAGTAATGAATCAGAGCCTGTCTCAGAGATACGCAGCGTAAAAAGACCTGGATAGAGATCGTGCCCCAAAAACATCCCCGCTTACCACAAATGTTAATTATTCATATTATCATCATCCATTACGTTCCATTAGGGTTAATTAATAAACAGGGTTGATCTGACAGAGAGTCCCACAACAGTAATGTCTCTCCTTTTTCTTCATTCATTATGTTATTATTGGTTTGGTTTTGTTCAGCAAAAATCACTGGATTTATTTTGTTTTTAAGCTGCTTTTTGCTCTTTTTTTTTCTCCCAAACATTTCGAACACCGGGGACCTCGCCGCTGCTATCTTCAACTGTTGCTTATTTTAACCGACAAGTTGACAATAGTTCAACTTTTTCCAACTCTGCCACAGCTCTCGGCGTGACCATGGCAACCGCACAGAAGACTACACATCAAGGAAAATGAAACCGATGCTAATTTCGCCGTATCTGAATTCACCGAGTGACGCACCTCATCACCCAGCAGAGAACAGATGGATCAGCGAGAGAGAAAATGGTTCTGAGAAACATCAGCCTCAGCCTTTGATTTGGGGCGATGAGCGGCATTTATGGCACTAATCGTGTCACGCTGCTAACCATTTCCGCCATTTTAAACTACAACACATGCTATTTAGCTGCGTAATGAGATTATAGTAGGTGAATGACAGCAGCCTGTGGTGTAACGGCCGGCAGAATTGGAGGTGCATTGCACGGAAGAACAATGTAGAAGCCACTTTGGCAACCGCTAACTACCTGAAAGGACAATTAGAAATATTCACACAGAGCGATAGGATGTCAAAATAACAGGTTCAGTCTATCGGCCCTTGTTCCTGTCTTTTGTGCCGGTATACTAAGCGCTGGTTCTTGCCAGTACTGCGACACAGACGTGATCCCTCATTGCCTCGTCATGTTAAGATGACAAGTGAGTTCATATTATTACCATTTCAAGCCAATCATCAACAATCCCCTCTCTGTGGGAGGAACTAGAATCACTGCAGAAGCGTTACATGCCTTCGAAAACCAGTCGAGTCACAGTTGACATTTCCTCTGATCCTGAGTAATGGTGCTACACGATGGCGAGAAAAGGGTTTTTGAGGAATATGATGACGTCACAGTGAAGCTCAGCTCGACCTTTGACTGGCAAAAAGCTAATGAATTCCTCTTTGAGTCAAGTGAGCGTTGCAAATTTGAAGAAATTCCCTTAAGGTGTTCAAGAGATATCGCATTCATGAGAAAGGAACAGACGGACGGACGACCGTCGCCGGCCCAGAGGCATAATAACCAAACAGTGAAGAAAAGCCGAGCGTACGGTGGGCTGTTGACTTTCATAGATTGATTGATTCACATTCAGGGCTTCAAGTCATATTTTTACTTTGCTAGAAGCCTTTTTTATTCGTGGTTCATAAAAATTGAGTTTTTGAAGCCTTAAGGACAGAATGTAAAAATATCTGAGTTGGGTGAGTGGGATGAAAACCTGAAATCTAATTCTGCATGTTCGCACAGGTAAAATGATGGGTTTGCTCCAATATATACTGTGTGCATATGCTGTCATACCGGGTTTTTGTTTGACTTTTTTTGGGGTGGGGAGGCTGCAGCTGTTCAACAAAGCCTTTATGGGACTGTATGATTTTGTGTTTACTAGGTACACTGGGCTTATTTTATTTCTCTCTGTTTTCATCTTCTTTAAAGAAACTTGCAATTCGCATCTGTTATTGACTCACAAGCTCTTATCTGGTGTGAACCCCATTAAACAACAGACCTGAAGTTGCAGTGAGTATTTGATTACAGCACAGTGTTCGACAGCAGTCGGAGGACAAATCCAATTCAATTCACTTCAGTTTGGTTTGTATTGCGGGCTGAGCCAGTCTGCAGTCTATTGGGTTGTATCTTCACTATGGCGTTTTTTCTTAAGTTATTTTCTTTCTTGTAATAGCGCATTAGTGAAACAAGAATGTGAAAATGAGAAAACTCCTTCTTCCTTTGCCGTTCTTCCTTCTTGTAAATCATTGGTCGACAGCTTATTGCATGTTGTAGTCATATAATGTGCTGGTATAGTTAATGTACTGTGAAAATGATTTCATTCAATGAATGGCTCAGGACTGCTTCTTTACAACAAGGAAGGTTTTTTCGAAAAGCTTTCTTAGTCACGCACGGATGATTTTCAGGAAGCTTCTCGTTTACTTTTTTCGGTTTAGTAAAATGAAAAGATGGACGGAAAATATTCTACAGATATATATTTATTTATACACACACACTACAGGCCAAAAGTTTGAAAAAATTCCTACTTTTACAGTTTTAAGCCTCGTTAATGACCTGAAATGGTACAAAACTAAGTGGTAAACTGCCAGAGGTAATAACAGACTAACCCAAAAAAAAAAACAAAGCTTAGGTAACTAAAAAAAATTATGTAAATTTCAAAGTTATACACATAAAAAAAGGCCTCTCTCAGGGGACAAGTAATGGGTTTAAAAAAACGTACAATTTTCTGCAGCAGTGGAGGTAAATAAAGTTGATGCAAATCATTCTTTTTGGCATCCAGACGTTTTTTAAAATGGTCTGCACTTACATAGCACTTTTATCCAAAGCACTTTACAGTGTGTTTCTCATTCACCCATTCACACACCAATGGTGACAGAGCTGCCATGCAAGGTGCTGCCTGCCATTGGGAGCAACTTCGGGTTCAGTGTCTTGCCGCTTCAACTGTGGAGGGGCGGGGGATCAAACCACCAACCTTGCGACTGGAGGACAACCGGCTCTACCACCTGAGCCACAACCGCCACTTTTTATGATTTTTTTGCAAATGATACGACCCTCTGAACCATTATTTGGACAACATTGCATAGCCTGTGTATCAGGGCTTTAACATACAGCAAGACAATGACCCAAAACATGTCTCCAACTAGTGTCGGTTTTCTACCATCGAAGAAAACAACGAGATGGTCGGCTTCACAGGCCAGAATGTTTGCAGATTCCATCAAGGTGATTCAGGATGATAAAAGGGTGAACGAACGCAAAGCAGCCGACATGTACAACACTTTGTGAAAACTACTGGAACACAGTTGGGAATCATTTTCTGTGAAATACTTGATTCCCACAACAGAAAGAATACCACAAGTCTCACATCTGCAAAAGCAGTGATTCCTCCGTTATCACCAGCAGCTTTTTTTGTTCTACACTTTAATTTCCCGACACACTGAGATATTAAACTTTGTAAATTTCAACAAAAAGCTGAAAAAAAAAATTGAGGTGTTCTAAAACTTTGGACTGGAAGTGTATATTTTATAATTCTAATATAAATTCATCTCTTTTAATATTAATCTGTTAATGACTTATTCATTCTAATCGCCCTCGGTTCTCCTCAGATCTTTTTAACTTTCCTTTTTCATTTTTCTCATTTCTCACTCCAAATGTATCCGCATGTCGTACCTCCTAATTCAAAAGCTTCACATCCCACATAGCGTTTCTCTTTTGTTTCTCCATCCTCCTCTGTCCCTCCTCTCAGCTATCATCTTTTTCAAACCGCAGTGGAGTTACTTTAGGTTAAAACTGGCACATATGGGCAGCAGAAAGTGCCAAGTAACACCACAATCCAAAGCTGGGGATGGTTTTCCATTCAGCACCCTGTGAATCTGATTTCATCCACTGGTTGCTAAACAGAGGCAGGGGACAGAAAGGACGAAGCTACTCTAGAGGCTAATTTAATCCGAAAAAGGCTTAATGAACAATGAGTCATCAGAATAGTCAGGAATGATAAACTAACAACTAAATTCAAGACTTGTTTACGATTTTATTTTTCCTACCACACGACTGTCTCACTTCCACCCACATTGTAAACTATTAATTTCAATACAAACTTATAAGATTTTGTATTTTTATCATTTATATTTATGTAATTTCATTATTAATGTTGCCTTTTATTTTTTAAATCTATAAATTTATCACTTCCTTCATTCTTTACATTGAAAATGCGTTGTTATCGCAGAGGTTACGATTTAATCAGCAGTCATCAAACACAACCAACAGTCTATGTCGTTACAATTTGAAAATCAATTTGGCAAAAAAAATCGCCCACAGAGGCCATTTATTCCCATCCACACTAATGCTGACTCTAATGGCCCCAAGAGCAACTCTCCCCTTGCTTTTCAAATGTCAATTTAAACTCTTCTTTTTTGCCTCAACATTTGTTTATTTTAAAAAAATGACTACTCACGATTCCTCTCACTCCTATTTACCAATTTCCCCGTCTCTTTCTATTTAATTATTGCTTTTCGGCAAACAAGTCTTATCCACTTTCCTTTTACTTTTATTGAGTCTTTTCACCTCTTTCCCTCCTCTTTCCCCGTCATCAAATCATTTCAAGCACCAGCACTTGTTGCTTGGTTACTAATGAGAAAAACAGAATGAGAAATCACCAGGAGGATGTGCTTATAATTTCAATTTCAATTTTTAGGGATTGGATCACGCTGGGGATACGTGTAATGTCGTGACATGATTTGGTGTCGAAGTATAGCGACACTTTTCTTCACCGTATGTTCATAAACAATGGGGAGATTTAGCAATTAATGTACAGAATGGGGGCTGCAGGGTGGCGCAGTTGGTAGCACTGTTGCCTTGCAGCAAGAAGGTTGTCGGTTCACGTCCCGGAATCTTTCTGCGTGGAGCTTGCATGTTCTCCCCGTGCAGCGTGGGTTCTCTCCGGGTTCTCCGGCTTCCTCCCACACAGTCCAAAAACATGTTGAGGCTAACTGGTGATTCTAAATTGTCCGTAGGTGTGAATGTGAGTGTGCTTGGTTGTCTGTCTCTAAGTGTAGCCCTGTGATAGACTGGTGACCTGTCCAGGGTGTCCCCTGCCTTCGCCCTGAGTCAGCTGGGATAGACTCCAGCCCCCGCGACCCTAGTGAGGATTAAGCGGTGTATAGATAATGGATGGATATACAGAATGGCATGAAAAATACAAGAAAATTGCCACAATTCTAATATTAAACATACAGTAGCTATGTCAGGTGTGGATATCAGTAAAAGGTTGAACAGTTACGTCCACTGAGTCAGATTTTTCAACTTCCCTTTTCCATTGTTCTCCCTCAGACATACCTAGAACGCTGCATGACATCTGTGGGAAGCAGCTGTATGCACCGTGGATGGAAATCAGCCAGTTTATCACTTAAAAAAAACATTTCTAATCGGTAACATTGGCTAATAAGCATCAAAGGCGTCCCACTGTTCCATCCATACCCCCCACTCTTTCCCCTCCCTGCCCTATAGCTGTACTCACTCCGTGCTCTATGCTAGTTTTCAGTCGACAACGCTGCTTGTGTGAAATTATGTATCATCGACTCAATGCGCTATTGAATATGGCAGTTAATCTTTCCCGCATGCTATGTCTAACATCAGCAAAATCCCAATCTCTCTCGTTCGCTCTCCGCCATTCCCTTTTACATTACCAGTCCTTTTTCTAGCTGTGGTTTAATTTCTTGCCTTCAGCTCCGAGCTGGGTTTCATTCCTTTATTTATTAATGTAACCATGAAATTCTTGTGCAAGTCGCCATGTGGGTATTACGAAGTGCATAAGAAAAGTTTCCAATTAAAAAATTAAATAAGAGAAGTTTTCGGAAATGAAAGCGAAGACTCTCATTGTTTCTCTTTATTTGGAGAGCGGAGTTCATGAATGTCTTATGAGTATCTGCCTTATCCAAGGAAGGCCTGAATAAGAACTGAAGGAGCGGCTGAATTATATCTGATGTCTTCATAAGGAAAAGAAAGACCACATAGCAGCATGAAGCAAATTAGCACTGCGTATTGTCACAACACTGTTCCACTTCAGCAGCATGGTTCACATTTTAATAGCATTTGTTTTGACACTTCTGTAATGGCATATATGTGAAGTATGTTGGGCATGGCTATTATTTGCCTTCAACAAACACTAACTACAGTGATTTATGCTCATTTTTTTAGATGTATTGTGCTACTTATACACATATTAGCCACAACACCAAAACATGAGTTACACTCTGAAGTCAGATGTCAGAGCTGAGGAAGTCGCAGGAGGTCCTGTAGTCAAATTAAATCAAATTTTATTTGTATAGCACTTCTCATACACTATGGCAACGCAAAGTGCTTTACAGCATTTAAAACCATTACAACATTTAAAAATATTGTAAAAGAAAACCCGTCCCTCCCACCCTCCATCCATACACATACGGTAAATGCAGTCTCACACACACACACACACACACACACCACTGGACTAAAGGAAGCATGGCACTGAGGATTGTGGGAAACGCTACCATTGGGGCCGTCCACACCAGGAGGAGTTGCAGACCATGACCACTGGGGGCACCGGCTCCCGGACCCCCCTGACCCCGCCAGACAAGGGGCTAGTGTCTAGACTAGTGTCTAGCATCGGGTCATTGGGATGAGATCATTTGGTTTCCTTTTAGCAGGAGGAATGAGGGAAGCTATTTGGAACAGGCTCCTTCTCAGTGGCACAATACACAAGGTGCATGCCCACTGTGAAGTGGTAAATGGTCAGCACTTATGTATTATCTTTGTCCAAAGCGCTTTACAATGTGTTTCTCATTCACCAATGGTGACAGAGCTGCCATGCTAGCCTGCCACTGGGAGCAACTTCAGGTTCAGTGTCTTGCCCAAGGACACTTTGACTGTGGAGGGGGAGGGGGATTGAACCATCAGCCTTGTGATTGGAGGACAAACCGCTCTACCACCTAAGCCACAGCTGCCCGAATTTCTGTATCCAAGTGTCCATATTTTTCTACATTGCTGAGATATCAAATCCTTCTGAATTTTCAGATATGGGGAGTTTGGAGGCCAGGTCAGAGCCTTGGCCTCTTGGTGATGCCCTTCGAGCTATTTCTAAGCAGCTTTTGTGTTCTACCGAAGCGCTTTTTCCTGTCTGGAACAATGGTAGGGTGAGGTGTCAAAGTTCACATGAGTGCAAGGTTTCCAAGCAGAACACTGCACTGTAACAAGAAGACCAATGTTAAACACTTCACCTTTCTGTGGTTTTAATATTGTGCATGATAAGTGTATATTCATTTGCACTGGGTGAAAAAAAGGGAATTGTAAGTGGACAAATTAAACACAGAAGATGTACATATGTGTGTGTGCTCATGAGTGAGCACAATAAAAAAATATATAATACAAAATGTGTCCATATTAAAACAAGATTCAGGAGCTGCTGTAATCTTTTGACAGTGATAGTAGGTGACAGGGCTTTTTGTTGTTAAAGTGACATTTAAATCGGGCCCACACAGCTAATTTGTGCCTGTGCCCTTCTCCTGCTCTGACAACAGTAAACATGGCCACGTCTACAATAAATGACGACTGAAGAGGAGCAGGAGCGTATGTGCCGCTCACGTTAATGCAGCGCAGAGTGCGGCTTTGGTGTCAAGGGTTACCTGGCTTTGTGCTCGCTTTCCCTGCCTGCTCAAACCAAGTGCAAAGCAAATGGTGCAATTTCCTGTCATATCTTGTGCTATTTCCATGGCTCTGTCAACCGAAGCATGAATGCACCGATCCCACTCAAAAACTAACCAACCTGTTTAATGGAAGCTGCATTGGGTAATCAGATTTCCTGAGAGGAAGGCATTCTGTGGTGGATCTGCTCCAGGCAGTTCAATCCATTACATTTTTAGAGTACTGTATGGGGAAAAAAACAAATGTTTTCACAGGAGGAACAGAAGGAAGGCAAATACAAGTAAGGCTATATTCATTATATTCTTTCTAAAGCTAACCCTCTTTACCAATTTTCCTGTCCATCTTTGAGCTTGAGAACAAAAATCAATTACAACAACCTGTGCGCTGTCACAGTGCGATGCAACACAAACCACTGGTTCAAAGGCCCCTAAATGCCTTGTTCACAAGATGAATGCGATGCTTGCCAATACAAATTGGCCTGTGATTTGAAAGACAATCTCAGCATGTGATCCATCTGCCAAATATATCAGTATACGGTTTCTTTGATTAAGCTAATGCAAAGAGATGAAGTTATCTATTCTTCTGTCTAAGCCATGACACAATGCGCTGTGCATCACTGTCTGTCATTCATTTCGTCGAGTTGAGCGAGCACCAACAACAAAGACACGTTTCATCAGAAAGTCTCGGGGGGACAAGAAAGGAGAGAAAAGAGACGGAGAACGAGAGCGATGTTCGAAAGACACTGGGAGAAGAAACTGGCAGACAGGTGATTACATTCTCAGTCATGTTCTCCAGTGACCACAGATTGACCCTATCAAAGACACTATGAGACGCAGAGACATAACGAAGAAGACAGGAGTTATCGGGAAAACTAGCCCCTCTGTTATTCATTTTCCCCCTTTTCTCTGTCTCCGCTTTTAACCTCTCATTCCCTTTTTTTTTTTTTGCTGTTTCCCTGTTTCAGCAGTTTTCTTTTTCCATCTCTTTTATAATTGAAAAATAAGAAAAAAAGACATTATTGCATTTTCACTAATGGAAAATGCTGCTTCGACTCCACATAATCTCTTTGGTGTGACATAATGGAGGAGTAAAACACAAAGCGCCCTGCTTTGTCTTTTTATTAAGCTGGTATTTTATGTCAGAGAAAAATGCAAAGGAAAGGCAGTCCCTAGACAAAGAGACAGAAAAAGATTGGGTTTCCCCACAAAGGAGTTTAAACACAATATTCAAAATATCTCACTTGAGCAATATGAATTTATCAAAGATGCAGGCTTACTTCAGTTCATATAAAGTTGAACGCGAACTTTAGCACTCTATCCTGATCCTAATGTTAATGTGACTGAACAGGTGCTGGTAGTACTTCCCCTTAAGATGGAGCAGATTAGTGCGGTTCAAGTAGCTTTAATTGTCTCTGAATTTTTTATATTATTAAAATCACAGCTTAAATTAAAAATTGACCACACTCAGCATTCTGGAGGTGCATACTGGTAATAAAACAGATACAAATGATGATTCTCTTACTGTAGGAGCCATTTCTGTTTGTTGTCGGCAGGTAATTTAATATAGATTGTTTGGACACATGGTGGCGGTAACTGGGCACAGGGTGTATATGTAGAGGGCTCAGGTGACAGGAAGAGGAGGGCACAGGTAGGGGGAGAGCCAACAGTTCTCACCAGACCAGCATCAGACCAGCACCATAGGAAAACCGCTGTATTTTCATTTCTTGCATACCATCGAATAAACATCCACTAACGGCAAGTAGTATTGATTCCATTTAAGTGAATTTAATCATGAATTTAATCATCGTGTGTTCTTGCTTAAGTGCTAAATATAACAACAAAAATTCTAGTTTTGTTATTGTGGCTTGTGTGAAATACCGACGTCAAAAAAAACAGACATTGAAAATTTGGGAGTGGACAAAGTGCCATGGAAGCAGCAGCTTAGACTGTAAATGATGAATCAATGCGGCGCTGTTTATCATCAGCGTTAAAGTAAGGCCGATCAAGCTGGCTCTTTCATGGCTATCACGCTCGATGCCAAAGACATGCGCCAGCAGCACCTAGTCTGTCTTTTGGCAAAGCAGGTAGCTGACAACATCTCATCAGGTCCCATTAATGTCCTGCCAAGACAGATGAAGAGAGAGACTCATGAAATTCCTGGCATTGGCGCTGGTATAGCACTGCTGGTGAAATTTACTGAACAGCTTCCGAGGTCAGTTAGGATGATTCATCCATGGACATGGTAATTGCAGTGACATCCCATTTAAGTCTAGAATATCAAGATAAAAGCAAAATATTTTAAATCATCATTTGGTGTATATATACGCCGTCTTTTCTGCAATCTCAGAACTGTCAGAATCACAGATGTAAGAATTTCTTTAGATTTTTAATGATGTGCATTTGTTGCTTTGTGAAATTTCATCGACTTGATCATGGAAACAACTGAGATGGGGGCACTTTTTTAAACCATAATCTACTCTTTGAGTTGCTAAAAAGAAAAGCAAAATGTTTTTTTGTCTTAGGTTAAGATGACAGCCCTCTGGATTCCGGTATGTGTGCCCTGTAGATAACTTAATGCATCTAAACTGAGGTATTTACTATCAAAACTTGTGTTTGCTAGGCAACAGGACACAGAGTACATTCACATTCAAAGCCTGGAGGGTAGGTGTCACATTGGACTAAGCATTTTATTTCACAAGTTTCCATTCCTCCTACCGTCTTGGTCTGGAGGGGGAAAAGCTGTGACACCTGTTCAAAACTTGGAAGGTACTTAACTTCTTTAGTTTTAAATCTTTGTTGTTCTCGCTTCCTTTTTTTGCTTTAATGTGATTAGTTTGTGTCTTTTGGGCAACATGCTCACTAAAATGTTGTCAAAGCTCGCCTGAGATGCTGAGAGTTAACCAAGAAGCTCTTCGAGGAGGATGTTCTTTTTTTTTCCCCTTCTTTTTTTCCTCTTCAAAACCGTCAAGGTACCCTCCAGATCCAGTGGAAATGACAAGTCTAAAATTAAATTACTAACCTAACACTGACACAAAATCATAGTTGAATCATTGCTGTGCAGAGGATTTATACCCAGTGCAACTGGCAAAGGCAGGAGCCTTCAACTGATATGAGACAGTGGTGCTGAAAGAGCATACTCCACCATTTCTGTCTCACTCTGCCAAAGGCGTTCCCCTCAGACTACAGTCGCTATCCATTGCATAATAACCTAAAAAAGCATTCACATAACCAGAAACATCCAAGCACATGTCTTAAGGCCACAGCACAAACATACTGCTGCTCCTTAGAATAAAGTGTGTACTCATTGTGGTTGTCAAGGACATCGTACTCCTCTTCCTCCCACTTAGTGCCGACTACCAAATCAACAAAATCCTCCTGATACCTGCTGGTGGAAGATGACAGCTGTTACTACAATTTTCGATAAAATTTCTTGGCTTTAATTTTCTTCGATGCTGTTGGTTTTGTTGACATTGACAGGATCCCCATAAATATACACCGACAGGCACAACATTAGAACCACCTGCCTATTATTGCTGCCAAAACAGCTCTGACCCGACACGACATGGACTCCACAAGACCTCTGAAGGTGTCTTATGGTGTCAGGTGCTAAGATGTCAGCAACAGCTACTGAAAACTGTGAGAGGGGGCCAAATCTGTTGAATATGGAGGCCGAGTCAGCACCTCAAATGCTTTGTCATGTTCCTCAAACCATTACTGAACAATTTCTGCAATGTGGCAGGGTGCATTATGCTGCTGAAAGAGGCCACCGCCATCAGGGAATACCGCTGCCATTATGATGTGCACACGGTCTGCGACAATGTTTAGGTAGGTGGTACATGTCAAAGTAACATCCAAATGAATGCCAGGTCCCAAGTTTTCCACAAAGAACATTGCCCTGAGAATTACAGTACATGCACCTGCTTGCCTTTCCCTCCCATTGTGCCTGCGGCCGCCATCTCTCTGCCAGAAAAAAGCTGCGATACATGTTGTGTTTGGACACCTCTCTATCAAGCCAGTGTTACGCTTTTCTGCAAGTTGTGCTCACAGTAGCTCTACTGTGGGATCAGACCACATGGCCTTAGTTCCCCGTGTGCATCTGTGAGCCTTGGGCCCTCACGACCCTGTTGCTGGCTCATTGGTTGTCCTTTCTTGAACCCACTTTGGTAGGTAATAACTACTGCATACTGGGAAAAATTCCACAACACCTGCCAATTTACAACAACAATTTACAATTTGGCTGTAGTCAAAGTCACTTAGGATTCTTACACTTGCCCAACTTTCCTGCTTCCAACACATCAACTCCAGAAACTGGTTGTTTAGACTGTGCATAATGTATGCCAACCCTTGAGAGATGCCACCGTAACAACGAGATCGATGTTATTTACTTCTCCGGTGAGTGGTTTTAATGATGTGGCTGGTTGGTGTACGTACCACAAGAGCTCATGTTTATCTTATTTTTAGCTGTATGGTTCATGAAGCAATACTTTGGGTTCAGCTGTAGGTTATTTTACTGTATGCAATGACCTACTAGAAATGATGTCATGCCACTGCACAATTAGTAGTCATTACAGCTTACTATCCAGCTGGTCTTTCAAATTCATTACCACCTGATTCAAGAGCAAGATCTGTTCAGACCACAGTGTCTTATGGTAAATGGACTGTACTTACAAGTGCTTTACAATGTTTTCTCATTCACCCATTCTCACACACATTCATGCACCAATGGCGACAGAGCTGCCATGCAAGGTGTTGCCTGCCATTGGGAGCAACTTCAGGTTCGGTGTCTTGCCCAAGGACGCTTCGACTGTGGTGAGGCGGGGGATCGAACCACCAACCTTACAATCAGAGGACAACTGCTCTACCACCTGGGCCACAGCCACCCTTATAACCATAGCAACACACTTCCAGGCATTCACCTTCTCAATTTATTCGCATAGTAGAGTCATTCTCTGCCTACGGTCTAATCTGAGATGGAGGAGGTCATTACCAATATTGACTGTTAATTCTTGTCAAAATGACAATGAGTCAAATTCAAACTGCTGCATCAACAGCTCTCTGACAACTTGGCTGAAATGCGAATGAGGGCAAATCAAATAAACCATGAGCAGACTACATAATTAGCTGCTGTTTAGCAACTTCCCACTGGAATGCATAATGTTGGCTCACTTTTCACATTTCACGTTGCCTCTTACTTCGACTGTTTTTCTCGAGTACGGCTACATTTCAGCTGTGCTGTCATTTCTCCCCTTAGGAGAGTAAGGCCCATTACACATAACACAGTTTCTCCCCTGTATGCTGCATAGGCTCCATGCACACACACGCTAAAACATTCTGCATTCATGCACATGCACACACACACCAATACATAGCCGGGCGCTGATGCATCCACGGTATGCTAAGACACACACACACACACACACACACACAGATTCAAGCATACTGTACAGAGCAACGTGCACTGATGTGACCCTTATACTGCTCACACATACAGTACCACAGCATGCACACAGGCTTGATTTGGTTTGACTGCACAGTAACGCGCCGAGGTTAGATGGCTGTCCAGTGTGCATAACCCTCGGCAACTACATGGAGATGGAAAAATAAGACTGTCTGTTCTCATATTCTGCTGAGCTGCACAGCCAGACAGGACAGCGTACAACAGGAGTGGCGTGTCTGTTTGTGTCTGCGTACGTGCGTAGAAACAGCTGACTGCCTCCGTCTACCATTTGCAGCGTGTGTACTGTACGTCTGATATGTATATTTATCGATACAGACATATACACATATACAGATTACAGTATGCAATCACTCTCCCATATAAACAACTGAACCCATCAAAACCAATGAGAAATCTGTTTAATCACCTCTGTTAAATAATAAAAGAATTATGGGATGTACATCGTATTCCCCTCCCCCTCCTTGCTGCAGGATTTACCATTTCCAGAAAGCTGCATTAAGCCTTGTTGTATTGAATTACCTCGATGTTACACTAAAGCAGGAACATTTGTTTGTTGACATAATGCTGTAATCCACCTGAAGACCTGTCACGTGCGTGTAAACACATATAAACGCAAATCCTCAACACAGTCCACGAAAATGTCCGTAACACGGTGGCCATCAATAAAAAATAAGAAACATGTGAACATGCATTTATTTTACATCTCCGTTTGTCTGAAGTTAATTCCACTTTAATTCTGTATCTTGACTTTGGACTCTGCCTCGTAGCCTTGATATATACTAATCCACTCTTGCTTTCCCTCTCACCACTAAACCTTTCCTGAATTACAGCATTGTCCTATTGTGCATGCCCTGTTCTAAGCTCTGCTAACTCCCTTAAATGTGAGTGCATGTGTGCGAGTTTGTCGAGAGAGCATGCGCTATAGTTTTTTGGATAATGACAGATAGATGATTTGGGAATGGAACACAAATCACTGTGACCTTTCCTCACAAGCATTTATATGCGTACACAAAAAAAAAAAAAAACGCCCACTCGTACCTCTCTCCTGCGCACACACACACACACAGGTCACCGGAAATCAGTGGAATTAATAGGACCAAAAACAACAATATCCTGACGATTAGAGCTGGGACCTTCAGACTAAAGAGGATTTTCAGCTTAACTTTTTAAGATTTAGCTACAAGACTTATGCTCAGGACCACAGTGTAATTGAATAAGACATTTGCATAAGGATTACCACTACCCAGTTCTAATTCTTTTTATTTAATACCGCAAAGAGATATTTTCAGTCAAGTGAATAATGGTTATAAATAACAAAGGTAAAGCAAGCACACACCCTCTCTCTCTCTCTGTCTCACTATGATGTGTAAGTGGAAGAGAAATGTACTTGCCCCACCAGATAAGTTAAAACATTTTTTTTTTAAGTGTGTCCTGAGATGCTCCACTCATTTCCCGGCTATATAGTTAAATAAATACCTGTTAGATCCAGAGAACCAATACATTTTTTTCCCCCATGTCAAACTCAGATTGCATGGGAGAGTAGGAACCGCTCACAGCTCAAACATTTTACCTCAGAAAAAAAAAGAGGCCACCATGTTTCTACAGGTTCTGCAGTCAAATGCCAGCCAAGCTATCAGGAAGAGTTACAACACTCAACTCAAAGAAAGAATAAAAACTCGAGGAATGGGTTAGGTTCTGTGGCGGCGTCTGCCATTGGCGACACCTCTCGGCTGACAAGTAAATGACATTAGCTTGTTGAGTAATGAACCCTGTTAAACTGCATACTTATTGAATTTATGAAAAACTACAGCACTAATGTTAGCTGAGCACTAACCTAGAGAAGTCACCACCATGAGGAGCAGAGCATAGAGCCGCTCTGCTCCCCGTCTCTCATCATCCCAACTCAAAACTCATCTGTTTAGGACTGCCTACTCCAGCTGAACCCTATTGTTCTGTCTGTTTAATTTAGTGATTTTACTTATTTTAATGTTGTTTCTTTTAATCGATTTGTCTAATGTACGTACAGCGTCCGTAAATGCCAAGAAAGGCGCCTCTAAATGAAATGTATTATTATTATTATTAGAACTGTAGATGTGTGAAGCAGTTGCATTGACCCCAAAAATACATTTGAGATTCATTAAGCTACAAACACAGCAAACTGGAGAAAAGAAGAGCTGATTTGAAGCTACCTAAACAACTCATCTGTCACGGCTTGCTGAAAACACTCTCTCACTAATCCCAGTATGTGAGCCCGCCGGTTCTCAAACTGTGTGCCATGGGAACAGATCCGGGTCCAGACGCATTAAAGATGTATAAAGCAATGTTTTACCACCAGAATACATCTCACCTTAAGCCAGGAAAGTGACTTTTGTGCCTGGTAAAGTCAAAGGTAAATTTACTTGTCCAAAGACCAAAAAGCCCTGCTTGAAGGGTCAGAAGAATAAGCAAAAGAGTTTGATTCAAAATCTACTCAGCCTTATGACTTGCATTACAGTGCTCAAGCTGCAACTGCATTAGTGGTGCTTTTATTTGGTAAATAAACACATTGACGAGGTTACATCCTATTACTTTGTATTTTATTGGGTTCTAGCTGAATCATATAACAAGGACGAGCTGGAGGAGGGCAGAGACATGGCAGAATAAAGACTATAATGCAGATTATTAAATGCATTAGTTAAATATAGATTTAAAGAAAATGTGATTTAACCCTTTAATAAATAAGGAGAAAAAAAACATGTAGTTACCTTTCACCAAACTGAAGTATTAAATAATGCAGTAGTTTTAAACAGTACTTCAAAAGACCTTTTCTCTGTTCCATACCCATTAAGCAGCTCTTTGTTCGGTGACTCCATCGTCTCTGTATCTGGATGCTACATTACACAGAAACTGAGTCAAGCTGCAGACTGGTACCACGGTGACAAAGATAAAGGGACTGATCAGTTTGCATAAACATTGGTGCTGAAAGACATGCACACTCCTCTGTAAAGCAGAGAGAGACTGAGAACAAATCTCCTCATAATTCACCCATGCAGCTTTGTCAGTTAACATTAGAGGCATTGGCATGAACTGAGACAAAACTCAAGGAAATGTATCATATTTATAGCAGCCAGGCATCGTTAACATGTTTTTGATGATGAAGATTAATGGCAATGGCCCCGCAGCACTCAAAGAAACATAAATCTTACAGATACAACCCAGATGGCAAAATTATTTCCCTGCAACCGAAGTTGCAGTCATGTGGATGCCCCCTTCTCAGAACTCTCTAAGGCCAAAATGCTGGGAGCAGCAATTGTCTTATTTTCAGCCTGCTTTTTACAAGAGCAGAGAATGTTCCCTCTATGCGCATATACGAGTATATATATATATCTGAATTCCTGTGACTCTCAAATAAAATTGAGCCATTATTAATATCACTAGAAGACAATTGCCTGGATTGAAAAAAGATCTACTGAGATTTGTACCGGGATAAAAATGCACACAAGCAAGCGGATTTAATTTTATGGTGTCTTGCATCATGAAATGACAAATATGGCAACAAAATGATGTAATACTACTAATTATTTCTACTCCATTGCACTGCCACATCAGTTATTGTCAGCAGATGATGAAGGTCATTGATCAGTAACTCAGACAGCCACATTCAGAATTCTTTTTTTTTTCTTTTTTTTTTTTTTAACATGGTAAATAGTGCTTTTCTATGGGGGCATTATTGAAGCAAAAGTATTTGTCCATGCATATTCTGGTAGATTAGTCGTAGCAACTGGACTTGCTTGAGTTCCTTGAAGACGTTCCACCTCTCATCCAAGAGGCTTCATCAGTTCTGACTGACTAGTTGGGAGTTCCCGATACTTATACCCTTAAGGATCCTTTAACACCTGAGTTTCAGTTGGGGGTTTGTTGCTCCTCCCCCTCGTTATGTGAGTCGTTAGTGCTCCACCTGACACAAAGGGGTTCGTTAGGGTCTTTTGTGGCTAGGTGTGAATTCACACCTACGTCTTCAAGGAACTCAAGCAAGTCCAGTTGCTACGATTAATCTACCAGAATAACCATGACCTGGATGACTGGGAATCTTCACAGACACGTCCATGCGTATGGAGAGTTGTCCGTCTGTATCTCAGTCCGTTGGTCCGAAGTGAGATTCGTCAATGTCTAAAAGAAACTGTCAATGCGAATCGGAATCTACAAAAGTCGTCTCACAATTTGTCTGTAATTAGGTTTTCAAATGTGTGAAAAAATCTGTTCACCTGTATTAAAATTCAGACATGTAATAAGAGCTGTCAACGCATACAGAGGTATTCGTAGTTGAAAAGTCTACGTATTCGAGTTGAGCGGCTTCCCCATTGGCTGTCTTTTCACACATGACTTTTGCTGAAGAGTAGCTGAAAATCAGGGTTTCTGTGTCCTGAGCTCAGGCTCACAGGATCATTCATCGTGGCTGCTACCGCTCTGCTGCTCTGTACCTCAGTAGCTACGCTCCCTGTAATTACTAGTTTTGCTCCAATAATGCCCCCATACGTTTCTACCTTGGTGGTACTCAAAGCGCTTTACAATGTTTTCTCATTCACCCATCAACACACACATTCATACACCAATGACGAAACCTGTACAGCTGTAAAAAAGTTCCAGTTAAAAGTAATCAAAAGGGCAAAAATAGAAAAAGAAATAGAAAACATCCCAAATTCACTCTGCTGCCACTAACTTGTAGGACAGGTGAGCCAAATGAAGACAGGCAGGATAAAACTGGACAGTTCAACGGCAGATTGAACAAGTGAGAATAAGAGTCCAAGAAGCCTCAGCCACTCATAGTGTACAGTCTTGAAAAAAGCAGCAAATTAATCAATAGTAGTCCAAGCAAAGACTCGACTCTCTTGTTGCAGCATTTTACTGTTAAAATATTTGTTATTTGTTTTGTATGTAACAGCACTTCTACATCAACATCAAGCACTAGTGTTAGCGATTACAGCTGCGTAGTTATTTATTTCACAAATTTCTCTTCACACAATTAAATGAACATCATCAAGCAAGATATTGACTTTTAAAATGTGTGCTTTTTTTATAATAAATAATAATTACGCATAGAAAAGAGCCAAAAGAAAATCATTAGAAAGCTTTGTTTCCCTTTTTTCAAAGCGCTTTTTCTTCTTTTTTTGCCTTCTCCAGGAGACGCATTGAACGGAGGTGAAGCAGAATGTTATTTTAAGCCTCATTTGGATGTAAAGATTTTCACATCAGCAAGATACGGAAGTGCTCTGTTTATTTGAATATGAAATTGCAATAAAAAAAATAATAATACTTTCCCTCTTAAATCAATGAATAATCTTGATGAAGAACCGTGCACCAGTATTGATCAAAATAATCCTAATTATCATTTTGGCCCTGATGGTGCAGCCCTATGAGTCATTGTATATATTGCTGTATTCCCCAGCGCAACACATAATACACAGATTTAGAGGAGGTAATAACTCTGCTTGCGGTACAGACTTTCCTTCACTTACTGTATAAATGAGAGCAGCTATGAAATGTTCTGTCTGAGGGATTCCACTGCTGTGCATTTACACAGCTGGAAACAAGTACAATACACTTCAGATATTCACTGGGAACCAACAATAACAAAAAAAAAAAAAGTGACCCAAAAAGAATGAGCAAAAGACCGTACGCTTGATGAAAAGAAAAACAGAGATGTGAATTTTTTCTTTGATTGTAGGTCAGCAGACGGCTAAAGAGCCTGCAGTGAGGAAAGTGCATGTGTGGGTAGGAGGGGGGGGACGGAGACAGTGGAGGCAAAAAAAAAAACACACACAAAAAAAAGAAAAGAAAAACAAGTGAAAAGAAGAGGGGGGTGAGAGAGAAAGAACCCAGAGGGCTGTCCACAGCCAGACAGGTTCTAATGATGCTGTCTCAATAACAGATTCCATAGTGCAAGAAGTACTGGTTGTGCTCCAGCGTACAGTGAAGTAAGACATTTCTGTGGAGGCTTTTGATTTGGAATCATAAGGGAAACATCTCCTTGTGATGCTGAAAAAACACACGAGGAAAAAGGTAGCATAGCCTTTAAAATGTGTAAAAGCCATTCTTTTCTTTAAACAATGCTGCCCCATACAGCTTTATATTATACATATTTAATATATGTATTTGAGAAGTATCAATAATAGAAGTAGTCGGTGGTAAAAAAGCGCAGTAATGACTCCAAACAATGCCCAAATCCATATACGTCTAGAGCGATGTTTTCGGAAGCCTCAAAGTCCATCACACATAAAACAGCAAAACATTTCCCAGGAGCTACCTGCAGTACCCAACATTCAACTCCTTTAATCTGGATGCTGTAACTATTACACTGGCGGTGTAATCAACACACACACGTACACAAACACACACACACACACAAAAAATGCAGCCATAATCAATATGCTAGCCGTCTTGCTACCAGTCCCTGTGGCATTCATTGCTGTAAATAACAATGAAGTTTTTATTCGAACTGCTTGAGGATAGAAATTTGTAAGCCATTATGAAACTGTGATTTATGTCACGTTAGGGGCATTTGAGTGACAAGAACTTGTAGATTTATGAAGAAATGCACACAAGAGCTACATATGTGCTCAGATACGACGAAATTCCTGCAGCAGTAAAATAAAAACATTTAAATATTATATAACATGTGATTTCCTAAAGGTGATTAGCTGTATTCTGTATTTTGAGAAGCTCCACCATACAGTCGTGGAGCAAAACAAACAAGCATTTACCTACCACAGGACCTGCAGCAACACATTTACACCCCTATCACATCTTCATCATGTAGTGCTGTTTGAATGGCCAACACAAGCAGCTCCAGCTCCCCGCTGCTACTGTCTGTCTGGCATATTTAAAATTGCCTGATGCTGTTTGTACTGCATGCAGTGTCTGCATAAATCATTTCACAGGACAGCTTTTAAGCCTCGGGATCTGGGGTAATGTAAAGTAGCATATGCTTATCGACACAGATGCACATAGTTTGACTGTTAAACATGTAGAGCGATATATTTTATATTCGCCAGGGGTGAACGTGCCACACTTTTATAGCCTGATCATGTGGGACAAAAGCTGGGACTGAATACAAAGACAGCATAAAAATATATTACAAATATTATAAAATTCTGTCATTTGCACTATTCTGGTCTACTGGTGCCTCTACAGCAATGAATGCATAAGCAGGTGCTGCTTTTATCATTTGCTCATTAGGGCTTGAAAACCTAAAATCAATAACATGATTAATTGTCACAATTATCTCAGTAACGATTCAATTTTCAATTACTTCTAATTTACACACAAGTGTACAGCGTCTACCCTTAAACTAGACATTTTACTAATTTGGACCCCGAAGTAACGCATTTTTTAAACCTTAAATAGTGAGAACACTGGTTTCAGCAAAGCTTTTAGTTGTTTCGTTTCTTTTTAGAGCAAAATCTATATTCAAGTCCTCTACTGTTTGAATGGTATTTCATTTCATTTCATTTGTTTATCTATTTGATCAGGGACCATGCATTTTTACATAGAAAACATCTGATAGAGTGCATAGCATTCAGCTAATTTTCAACTCCTGTCCCTGGTTGGGTTTTTCAGTAAAAATAGACAAAAGGCCATCAACACCAATAAAAACAGCCCAGACAACATTAGAAATTTATAATCCCACACCCGCCCACACACAAACACACACACACACACACAAAATGGCACACTCCACAGTCAGTCTGACCTTATACATGTTATAGGAGGGTACATTCTTGTTTTTCTTTCAGCCAGTTCTTAACTTTTGCTGCAAAAGTTTTTAAATCTGCTAATATACTGATTTCATTTGGCGATGTGTTCCAGATGTGACAGCCTTGGATTGAAAAGTCCGTCTGACCAAATGTAGTCTGTCTGACCAAATCAGTATCTGTCCCAAAGACTAATATTTCTGTCATATTCACCGCTTCAGACCTCTATTGATTAAAATAACATTAGTTCAAGCATTAAAAAATGGATTTGCATGTGTTTCAGAAACATGTGCTAAACTAAATATTTTTGGGTAACTGTAATCTAAAAAATGTCAAATGTATACTCATTTCACCTGTGTCACTATACAAGATGTCTGTTGTTCTGCACCAACGTATACTCGCATGCATTTAATTCAAGCTAATAAAGGTATATCATTCAGTTATGAGAAACACATGTGAGCCACAAACACATCTCGCGCTGAAACCTGTTGATTAATTTAAATTTCAGAGTGGTTAATGGCAACAAAAACAAGCGTCAGCTCATCAGTTAGACTTGGGCTGCAGTGGGATGTTTAATAAGAGCTACAGATGCAGAGGGAGGCTGTGGTCTGTGAGTCAGGCTACTCCAGCCATGACTAACACACAACTGGTTTAGCTGAATGTGCGGTGCAACAGCAACGAAAGACGGTGTGCATAATCCACCATCTATCACCTTCGCCCTCGCGACTGATTCGAGCATTTAAATCACACTCTATACAGATTAACATTAAGAGTCTAACCACAGTAATCTAACGTTTGTAGGCACGAGGAGCCGTGATATCCTTTAAAAATTAATGAGGGCAGGAACAAAAGTGGCCGGTTCCTCTGTGTCTGCGCGCAGATGAGAGAATTTCCCGAACGCAAAAATGCAAACCATATGCAAATATCTGCTCTTACTGATCTCTCCCACTCGATTTGTTGATTTTCCTTCTCCGACGCTAAGGGAACACTAGACTGAAAGCTACAATCCAGATGGGCACATGCAGGCAGCTTTGTGACGTGTTGCCAAGTGTGTCAGACAAACAAACAAACAGCACATTACAAATCCATGACAGTGATTAGCAAAGTGTTTAACACCTCTCAGTTCCGATGTCTGTTTCTGTAATCACTGACAGCATATTAAACATCAAGGGGGAGGTGGAGATAAAAGGGAGAGAGGAGAGCGATGGAGAGGGAGGGAAAACAGGGAGAGAGGAGGGGCAAACTAGAAGGGGAGATACAGTACAGGTGCTGGAGGGGGAACAAAAAAAACCAGCACAAAGTAGATGATAAAAGGGGGTTTGTCAAGTGGTCGAAACACAGCAGAAATTTGCAAAACCAAATGTGAAAACAGAACAAGTCGACCAAAGCATGCTGATATACACGAGTTCTGTCCGACCTGGAATTCAGTTTCGAGGTGATTTTGTCAACTCTTTGTTTTGTTTCCCAGCGATCATGTACTATATGTTCACATCCTCCAGCAGCTGTGTTGTGCTACAGTGGCCGCATACAATGTTTATCCAACGCTGACAGTATCAAATTTATATTTTGGATCCACTATACTATGACAACCGTAAGAGACAGAGCAAGAAGGTCATATTCCAAAATAACTCAAGCACGGTGGCAATTAGTTCTGCTATTGGCTAGATCATGCAAATGCACCCGATAAATAAATAAAAATACAAACAATAAAATGCTTCTCCCAAGATAGAGGCATGGGAATGGATAGACTGCATTTGATTTTCATTTACATGTAATAATGATAATCGCAGCTGTCTCACTGTAAAAATACGTTGCATCCACACTCCTTCTGTATCAGCATCAGCAACAACAACAACAACAACTTGTAAATATGTAATATAGTATTACATGTCAGTTGTATTGTCAAAATATTGCTCTGATCTACATATCTTGTACGTACTAGTTTAACGTTGCACACGGCACAATTACTATTGTTGTGCTTTACTGACAGTCCAAATGCATGAATCTTAAAAAGCACTGAAAGAAAAGCAAACCCCACACAGAATTTTTTCATCTTCCGTTGACATTTCAATTATTCTTTTGTACTGTAAATGCCAATAGAGAAAAAAAAAAAACACTTTTCTAAATGAAGTACTTTTCTCTCAATATAAAAAGATGATCCATGGGAGGATAGTGAAAATTAATGGCCACAAGACATGCATGCACTTACATTGGAGTGGCTTTAGCACCGCGTACTTCACAGCCAGCCATCTTCATGCTACACTGTTCAATGAATCATTTACGAATGAGTGAAGCAAAGAACGGCCATAAAGGAAAATCTTCCTTGGGTTTTAAAAGCGCTGCATGTGTGTGTAAGTGTGCAGATTTTTTTTTTTGCTGTTGTGTGTGAGTGTTTCTTATGAAGCCCTTTGCATGTGCACACAGGCGCGTATAGTTTATATGCATGTATGCATGATGTAGAACAAACTTGCAAAAGCCGGGCTTTCTGTGTTTTATAGTCCTATGAAAAGTTGCCTGGCCATGATTTGTCGTAGAGGAAGTAATTCAGAGGAGGGAGGCACTGCCAGCAAATTATACTGGCACTCGCATACACGCATGTATAAAAATGCATAAATAAACACACCCACCCACGCTGGCATGTGTCCACACACACAGGCTGTGGTCTGGAAGTGTGCTCACAAATGTGCACTCTGAGATGCATGTGGCTTCAGACATGATGCACACTGCTTAATGCATGAGCATGCTCACATACATGCATGCCTGACATGTTCACACAAATGCAGGATAAACATGAAAATACTTCTTATGCACATTCAGGGCACCCTCTCCGCCAGCGAGACACAGTGCAGACTGCCAGAAAACTAAAACAGCATTTGTATCGACAGAGACAGCGAAGAAGACCGTGACAAACCACAGAAGCGAAAGGGGAAGGAGAGGGCAGCTGTAAATATTCACTCTGCTGCAAGAACGTACAAAACCCAGAATGGATGAACACCGCACACTTACACCGTACAGTAAAGGCCACAAAAATCCAAAACCGTGCACGCACACAAACACACGGACCAAGAGACCGTCACACTAGTCCTTGAAAAGAAGATTGAACTTTTCCTCAAAGTTTTCCTCATCATTAAAATCATTTCATAGGCCTACTGCTCACTAAGCATTCTTCCCAAAGAAGGCTCACCGCATACAGATGCTGTTGCTCTTCTGCGTTTCTGTTTGGTTTATATTATACTAATTTCTGAATAATGATTGCTAAACAGTATGATCAATTCTTTAGTGTGTGACTGGAAGATTGGTTAGAGAGCTGTGAGTATGAATCGTCGCTGCTCTAGTTTTGAAATAATTAAAGTGCTTGTATTTCTCATACTGCTTGCAACCACAATAATAATCACAAACTTGTGGAATGTGACGCTATTAAGAAGCATGATCTTCCCCAATTCTGGAAAATGGAGGGGATCTAGTGCAAGTTTTACTGAGTCACATTATCCACAAACCTCTGGATAGAAGTGCTTCTACTTCTGTCATGGCTACTGTATGATAAGGATACATCTAACAATTACTGATGAGTTGGTCGGTCTATAAAATGCACGAAAATGATGAATAATGTTGATCATTGTTCCCCAAAGCCCATGATGACAAAGATATTCAGTTTACTACCATAGAGCAGGGGTGTCCAATCCTGGTCCTGGAGGGCCACAATCCTGCATGTTTCCCTCTTCCAACACACCTGATTCAAATGATCAGGATCGTTATCAGGCTTCTGCAGAGCTTGATGATGAGCTGATCATTTGAATCAGGTGTGTTGGAAGAGGGGAAACATCTAAAACATGCAGGACTGTGGCCCTCCAGGACCAGGATTGGACATCCCTGCCATAGAGGGATAATAAAACCAAAAATAAATAATTTTTAAGAACCTGGAATTCATGAATTTTGACCTTGATTTAAAAGGAATTACTCAAATGAATTACTCGATTATGTAAATAATGAACTTCCATCTGTCACACAGTCTCTATAACAAGCTAGCTTTTCTGTCCTCAAATCAAACACTAAGCAGAAAATGTGAAGATACTGAAGCATAAAATATAAATGAGAACAGAGTCACATTTTTTAATATTTTGTGTGCATGTGTGTAGTTAATCTACATGTATGTGCACAAGTGCCTAAGGTCAATCTCCACTTGTCCTGGTGAACAACAAAGATTCTTGTCCTCAGAAAGCACTAAATGTGTGTCGAGCAGATAAACGCACAACATACAATACAATCATCCGGGAACACGGGCCTGTGTTGTACAAGTCCTTTCCCGGCCATCTGGTCTGTTCTACCTGCATCACTGGCTGATGCGGTGAGATGAAGCACCTTCGGCAGGGCTGGCCTATCTCTCTACGCCTACATCTGTGGTCAACCTCCGACAAGCAATCATACTTCTTCTCACAGCTATCTGTCAGTCCATCTCAACCTCAGAAACACAAACACGCACACGTTCTCTCCTTCTCGGTGTCTGTGTGGCCCGGTGAGGAGTTCTGCCTCAGTGACCAGGTACAGACGTCAGAGCTGTCTCTTTCTTTCCTTCACAAGAGGATGCATAACAGTCTCAAAAATCACGCAAACATACAGAAACCAGACACATGGTTTGCACCTCTGTGAATCACATTCACATGCACATAAAACCCCTAGTGTTCAAGCACACAGAAATATGAGGTGCTAAATCCTCCCAGTCAAAGATAGCATGGACCAGCACATCTGTCAACACTCGGCTATATAACTCAAAAGATATGAAGCATTTAACGCACGCCGCCTATCCCCCCACCCTGCTAAACTGGCGTGTAACTACAGATTAAAATACATGTGTGCAAGGCAAGCACACACACAAACAGAAACGGTTAGTTCCAAAGAGGAAGCAGTGTTGACAGCTGTGAATCTTGGAGACAAAACAGACAGGATCAGCCATTCACGCACGCTGAGGTGTTTGGAAATCCTCCTCCAAGGAACAACCAGAATAGCACCAAAGGAAAAGATATACCATATACCCCCCCGCACCTCCTAAAGCCCACAACAAAAATACCTCTTTCTCTCACCACTGTTAGGGGATTGAGCCCCCCCACTGCGCCCACACTGCATAATCTCTGCGTCAATCCCTCACTTCTTTCCTCATAACCTTAACAATAAATCCCTTTCATCTTAATAACAAAATTCTATCATACCTGACCTTGTCCCCAACAGGACGTGGAGATCTGCGCCACAGACTGAGAGTCAATTTAAAGTCTGTTCGAACATCATCAAACACATTTTCATTGCATATCAACACGTTTCATTTGTGTTTTGAAGTCAGAAATATGAGGGAAATATGGTTTCCAAAATCTAATGAAAGGCCTAATCATCTGGAATAAACCATTGGAGTTGTCCATCAGCAGCTACGTGGTCCATGTGAATCCACAACTATGTTATTTCATGTGCATCGCAAACAATCTGTCGCTCTTGAAAGGCCTAAAAAGGTCTACAACTTGGGATATTCCAACATTAGCTGCCACATGTGCTCTATAGAAGTGAGCAGTCAAATGATGCAGGCTAAAGAACAGTACCAGCCATCCAGAGCTGTGACAAACAGATCTCAGCGGACCTCCGTAATGAGTCTCACGTCACACTCATTGGCCCGATTTTAGGACCGTACGCGCCGGTTTTAAGTAGTCAAATTAGGCAGGTTAAATGTTTAGAGCTGCACCCATCAAATGGTACCATCAGGGAGGCATCTGATCGCTCACAAGTGTATTCTGCAGCAGGGTAACAACTGCCAGGGTCATAAAGAACTATCCTGAGTGCCTTGCGAGAGAGTTCGAATCTCAACTTCATTGAGTCACTCTGGCATTACAGAAGCAATCGAGACAGACTAAACACAAAGCACAAGCTCTCCGAGATGTCTGGAACAACCTACCAGTCAATCACCTTGAGAAATGTGTACCGACAAGAATTGATGGCGCTTTGGAAGGTGGCTTTGCAGCCTTACTTTACCTTTTGTGTCTAAAACTTAGACACAGCACTCTGGAAATGTTTAGGGCACTTGTGAGCAATCTCATCTTTTTAATGTGGTCATTCGTTGGTCACGGCTCTTATAAAGTGGGTTAGATTTCAATTCAACTCATATAACATTAGCATCTGTTTAACAGTTTAATCATGCACCGTCTACAAATTCCTTTAATTCTTTACCTGAAGTCACTGTCTTAAAAGCATACAAATATTTCACTGTTTGCAAAAGAAATGTTTGGAAACCCGAAATGGAAAAGATATATTCTCTCATCATATAATTATGCATCCTGTGATATTAATCTTTAGTCTTATACCAAATCGTAAAATTCAAAAGCACATATATGCTGCCTATATATATATATATATATGTGTGAGAGACAGATTGGAAAAAAAACCCACATAAATGTACAATGCATGATTTGCCCCAGGTTCACACATAAGAAAAAAAAAGGCCAGCACCTTTGCCTCATCTGTGATTCATGATGAGCCGGTGGATGCACTCTGCCACACACTGCATGGCTGAAAACCAGTCAGACTGCAAAGTGAGGACTTAATTTGGCTGCATAAATCACAGGGACTTTCTGTGCGTGGCTAATCAAGAAGACACACGAGCACACATACGTCCGAGCTTTTTGTCTGCATACGTCTCTTTCTGTCCAACACACACACATGCAGGGTCCGTACGAGCTGCCCTCGCAGCGCTCGCACGGAGCCATTGGCATGCAGAACACGAGGCGGTGAGGGCCAAGAGGCAAGCGGACCCCCCCTTCCTTCTGCATGCTGATCATTAGAGAGACAAAGTGAGAGAGAGACAGAGAAAAAGAGAAAGAAAGAGAGAGAGAGAGACTGAACGAGGCAGCGGTGCCAGCTCCCCGGCAGCTCAATCACATTTAATGCCTGGACAGAGCAAGATGAAAACGTCTGCCGGTCAGAGCTGTTAATATCAGCCAAAAAGAATGGCAACTCTGTTATTGCATGACAGGGTTTGCAGTTTAGGACGGCTAAAAAACGCTATGACGACGCAAAGTCTACCCCTGTGGACGCTTTTTTTTACTTTTTCCGTCTCCCGTCTTTTCTCCCTTTGATATACATCTCTCTTTGTCTATCTCTCCCTCTCCTCCCCTCATTCCATCTTTAACAGCAACAAAGAGATTAAAGAGGGATTACTTCTGACATGTCAATGTGATGTGCCTGCTGGGTATGGTACTTTTTTTCTTTCTCATGCAGTCCTAAGTCAATATGATACACACACACTGACAGAGAGAGAGAGAGAGGAAGCTAGAGAGAGAAGAGAGAGAGGTCAGCATTTTATGAGTTACAGAGAAGAAGACGGGGAGGGAAAAAAAATTATCTCCACTTGCAAAATGCTAAATTCTGACATGAAGAAATTCCTAAGTGTGGCTTCTCCTTCCTTGAAACAATACCACCTTTTGAGAGGAAGCGATAACCAAAAAAAAAAAAAAGAAAAGCCTCCCTGTGTCGACTGCATCCATACCCTACTTTATCTGCCGTTTCCAAGGACTGCTGAAGAAGGGAGGATAAGAGAAGGGACGGCTGAGGGACGGAGAGGAGAGAGAAGTATTGTTTTGGGGGGTGATAACCTTTTGTTGTGATTCAAAGTACTTGCGGCAAGCAGGGAAATGAACTATTGATTAGAAATAAGGTGGTGAGGAGAGAGAAAGGGGAGAGAAAAGACACAATGACGGAAACCACAGCAGCCAACCAGCCACCCACACCGATCCTCTATTCTCAAATATAGACACATGCATGCACATGCGCTTGTTTATGCAGGGAAAAAAAGCAACCCCCACAACACTCGGCTTAAATGAAGTTGTAACTAAGCAGGAATAATTTCAGCCAACCAATAAACTACATACTGACTCCGCTGTCTATTCTACTAATTGGAAACCTCTCACTGGCCTGGTTTCCGCTACAGAGTCGACGAGGAATGGCTGCGTTCTCTCATTATTCGTGTCACTAAAATGTGCTCCTTGAACATATATGGGATTTGTTTGGGATTTATTTATGGATTATCGTGCAAACTGGGGTGATTTGAGAGCTCCAATTTCTGTAAATCCCATGTTTGTACAGCCTAACACGAAATGTATTTACCTGGCATTTCAAGAACAGGTTTTTATATTCCAGCACAAAAACTGAAGTACATGTTATTGGTCAACCTTTGAGAGTCTATTTGACCAACAACACACACGCACAAGTAGGACACCGTGTCGAAAAACCACAATGTGGATCCAGTTAGCTTGTATGTAATGAACAGAGACCAGTCGGTGTTCACAGAGAAAACCTTGACCCAGTTTCAGTTGCTAACAGCTGCCTACATAGATCCCTATGTTCGTCTTGGTAAACCTAGAAATGTCTCCCATATAAGAGGGTGCAGTCACGTTGCCAACACTCTTATCTGAAGAAACTTACAGGCAGGTAAAGTTTCAGAGTCTTGCTGTGAGATACTTGCAGAGCGCGAGCATGCCGCTGATATCAAACCATCCAGTCACAGGGTGATCCGTCTAACCAGTGGATTACACCGCAACCCCCGCAGGGCCACAACCACAGCCTGCAACTCTGGATGTAGGCTGGAGCTCCTGCGCACTTCTAACTTGGAGAACACCCCCCATCAGCATCCTGCTATACTGCACTAGATTTCTTTATAATCTTGTTTAAAAAAACGTAAATCAAAAATCCATGGAGATAGTTAAACTGTCATAACTTCACACCATCAGTTATGTTTAATTTCCCCGACAAGTGATTTCATCTCAGATTGATTGGCACACCAATCCAATATTTCATTTCCCACTGTTTACAAATTAGACAATATGAATTCACTGTCAACTTGACTCAATCTCATTCATTTGTCCATGCTGTTGTAAAATCTGGGATTGAGGCAATAGCTTGGTCTGCAGCCCACAGAAACCCTCTAGCTGATCCAGCTCTTGGCAAACTGGGCTCAGGTAGCCACTAAACTGGCCTGGGGTCAGCTGTGTAAACCAGCAAGCCAGAAATGGATCAAACCGGCCAGTCGTCCCTCTCTGGCAGCAGAAGGCAGCATGGTTTGGTTTCTAATGTGGCTTTTTAGGGTGGAGGGGGAGGAGGGCGTGCATGTCTGTGTGTGTGCGTGTGTGTTCAAACCTGGATGTGATCTTGACCATGCAACGCGGTCAAAAAACAGTTCAACGCGCACAGGTGCTTATCTGTCTGCTGGTGCGTGTGCGCGCATTTGCTCGTCACCCTCACTCTCACGCGCCTACACACTGCTCTCCCTCTTTCTCTCTCTGGTCCATCGCCCATTCGAGGCCACAGAGTTGTGCAACGATTATGTGTGCCCACCACCACCTCGCGTCCTCATCTCATCCTGCAAGGCACATTCTCCACTGTCATCTCTCCTCCCTCTCTCTCTCTCTCTCTCTCTCTCTTTCTCTCCCCCACCTCACCCTTCCTCCCTCCCTCCCTCCCCCTCCCACTCTCTTCCCAACCTATAGCCGGAGCCGGAGGTGCCGCTACATCGACTGAAAGAGTACGCTCCTTGATGTCGAAATCACACTCAACACAACAGTGCCACACTATGCCGGTGGTGGTGGAAGGCACAAAAGACGTTAGGACATGTAACATTTGATTTTTTTTATTTATTTTTTTTCCCTCTGGCACTGCAGCAGCTCATGAGAAAGGTGGTAATGCTATTGTGCTTCAAATAAAATCTATAAAAAATAAATAAAAAATCTGATGCCATCCAGGATAATCCCTCTGCCATCACGCCATCCTTGAACCACCTGTTTTTTCGCGCATCCTGAGCCCAGATAGACATTATTACATATGCAATTCAAGTGAAAACGCTGCAAGGGCAGTCCCTCTGCTTGACATTACTGATCAATTCGTGGCTATTACTGATATTAACAAGAACAAACGACTGGAAGGGGAGTTTTAACATATGCAACTGATGCTCAAAAAAATCCTCCAACTCGAATGGCAAACTTGACGCATTACAGATGTCCGGTTCGTTCTTCTAACAGCATGTGCAGAAGTAGACGTGCGGGGAGGGAGGGAGGAAAAATATAAGACTAAAAATGTGCATGAAACCCATTTTCAAGTCCTGAATGCAACAGAGTACATTCAGAGAAAAGCCCACTTAATACGACAGTGCGTCAAAGAAATCGCCAGCAATGCCGTGATTTAAGCAGCGCCGCGCATATCAAGGCTGAAACCTGCCGTCTGTTCGCTGAGAGACGCACACAGAGCCTCGTTGTGGCTGCAATTTAGTGAAGGCAAAAGCGCAGTAACTTACCGATATGGATGATTGAATCCGAGAGCGCCGACTTCCACTCCTGGCTCCAAAACACGGCGACGAGCAACATAGCCGCGATAACTTTCATTATGTCCACAGATATTTCCCCCCGAAAAAGAGAAAAAGAAAAAAGAAAAAACTACAAGCTCTCTTGAGTGAAAGCGAACAGAGTTAAAATCCCGACAACCGAAGCTTCCTTTTTTTTTTTTTTTTTTAGTCCATCAGTATAGGGTGGTCAAGGAAATTCCCGGTAATCTGTGCCTTGATGTGTTCTCTTGGTGCGTAACGCTTGCCTGTGGATGAAAAGAGCGAGAGATTCCCGGGTAGTCATAGACTGGTACCCTGTTGAAATTCCTCCCAACATTAAATCATATTCTGGGCGAGTAGAAGAAGAGAGACGCTGAGCCGCAGAGGAAACAAACCGCATCCAAACGCCGACGCGTTAATGCGAGCTGAGGGGCTGGAGGATGTGGCCGCTCATTTAAAGGAATAAATCTGTAGCCATTCGATAGCGTTCAACCAAAAAAAAAAGGGGGAAACCTTGTTATCTTGAAAAGCAGGTCCCGCTATAATGACCCGAGATCCCCAGCCTTTCAGACCTGGCGACGCAGTTTCCCCCCCCTGCACCAATCACCCAACCACCACCACCAGCAGCAGCAGCAGCAGCAGCAAGCAGCAGCAGCCTCAGCGGACCAAGCCAACGGCCAAAACTTCCATTTCTCCCAGGGGCTTTTCAAAAAATACAAAAAAGAACAATTTCCTTCACTTAGCCACTCTTTGCATGCCAGCCAAGCCAGAGCACACAGACGAACCCAGCAGCGACTTTTGTTGGAGGGGAAAGAAATGATAAAAAAGCCTTGTCACATGGCATTATCATTGGAGAGGTACCATATTCCGAAATTGTCTGTAGCTTCCTGTAGAGATGAGAGAGACACTGGGATAGAGAGGGCTCTGTAATGAAAGCCACACAAAAAAGAAATTCTTGTCTGCGCCAGGAAGAAGGGGGAAAAAAATAAAGAGATTATTTGGAGGAGAGGAAGAGGGGAAAAAAATTAGCCGAGGGTGCGCGCAACGACACTCCGCGGTCCGCACTCCGTATGCGGGTACTCGCGTCAGCCCCAGCTCTCACGGTGGCTGGTGAAGAGGAGGTATACTGCGTCCGTGTGGGAGAGAGAGAGAGTGAGAGAGAGAGAGAGGAGAGGGAGAGAGAGAGAGCGGTGGGGGAGGAGGAGGAGGAGGAGGGAGGAGACCCAAGAGAGAGGAGGAGGAGGAGGAGGGAGGAAAAAAAAGAGAGAGAGACAGAAAGAGGCAGCAACTATGAGCAGCAGCAGTTGCCAGCCAGGGCGCGCATCTACTGTCTGGAATTACCTTGGTGAAAGACAGAGATGAAATGCGAATATGAGCGAAGGGCGGAGGGATGCAGAGGGAGAGACAGGCAGATGAAGAGAGGTGTAATGTGCCAACCTTAGCTCTGTCAGGGGCACCACAGGCTGCCATTGACCCGCCGTCTACCCCCCTTGAGTCAGTAAAAGATGTGAGTTGTGATAGGAGTGTATCTGGGTCATCAACATTGATAACTTCATGGGACTTAACCTTGCCATGGTGTTGGTAAAATCCTGTATTCCATTTTCTCAACTTTCCCCCCTGAATCCTAATCACCTCCATTTCTCATAATGAACGGATGTATTTTTCTTTCCCTGCAACTAAACTTCCATCCTCCTGTCTGTGTATTCTGTCCACCTCTCACCATCATCCATTTATCCATCCCTGCCTCCCTAGAGGACCGGAGTCCCCTGGGCTCCTCTTAATCTGCCCCAGACCTTGGATTAGGGATTAGGAGGGTTGGGAGCCTCGGGTTACCACAGGACTCACGGTTTTGTGCGCATTCAAGGAACGAGAGATTAAACTGACTGATGCTGTGATATTGATGCCGTGAAAGCTGCTCTCAAGTCTCCCCTTTTTTTTGATGCTATTGATTTATTATTAAAAGTTTATATAACCGCTTACATTGAAGGGGAACATCGCTTGTTCTGCAAGTGAGCTAGAAAATATACAGATAAAAAAAAATAAAAAATTGCCAACAAAAATATACTCTGGAAGATGGAAGTAAAATAAAAGATTACAAGATCCAGTGTTTGTGCTCGCATCACAATTACATATTTATGAAATACAGTCTGGAGATCGGTGATATTAAAGAAATTATTGACTCCTAAATACAGAGAAGATAAGCCGAGGAAAGCGTGCCATTTCTAATTCACTTTAAGCAAAATGAAGGTTTTTGTCCAACTTAAAAACAACTTCATTTATAAACAAGAGGTCACACGGTTTTCACTCATTCAACCCACTTAGTGCAGGACCTTTTCAAACCTTTGATGTCATTGGATGAGATGTACACCTTTTATTCCCATAGTCAACACACACAAATACCCAGACGTGCCCGAACTCAAAGCGAAATCACAAACTTAAATTCACTCTCAAAAATACAACTTGCTGAAAATCATTTAGAGGTCTGTGTAATTAATTCATGAAAACCATGAAAAAAAAAAAAGTGCTTCAACTTTCTGCTAAATTGATCAGGATTTAGCTTCATGAAGTTATCAGTAGGAAAAGAAAAAAGTATTTCCGTCGTAAATTTTTCCAGTGAAGTAAGACCTCGAGTTAATGCTTAAACGTCTAACATGGAAAATATTTGGACCGCTGCTGAGAAAAGAGACAAAGTGTTACCTTGAGCAGCACTCAGATGATTGCATCCTCGCCGAAGACAGTTCATGTATTTTTGAAAATTACCAATTTGAAGGAGTAAAATCTTGCACTGGATGAGCAGTGGATGCTCAGACCCACACATCTACCCTGAGTGTTGGATTAAGACTGATCTCTCACTCTAATTCCTCAATCAGTGGTGTCCTGGAAGCTGTGAATGGTGTGGATGTTGATGAATGTGTGTTTGCTGTGACCCAGTAATGAATACATGCACACAAGTAGCATCTGGCTGGTTAAACAAAAACAAACCAAAAAAGAAAAAATGCATCTTGCGCAGCAATCAGCCACAACATTAAAACCACTTGCATAATACTGCGTTGGTCCCCCATGTGCCACCAAAACAGCTCTGATTCGTCGGGCCAAGGACACAGGACCTCTGGGGGTGTCCTGTGGTGTCTGGCACCGGCACATTGGCAGCAGATACTTTGGGTCCTGTGGGTTGCAGGGTGGGGCCGCCATGGATCAGGCGTGTTCCGGCGCTTCCCGCAGATGCTCAATCGGATTGGGAACAGAGGAAGGAGGGGATTGGACGCCAGGTCAAGGCCTCTGGCTCGTTGTTGTTGCACACAAGTTATTCCTGAGCAGTCTTTGCAGTGTAGTATTGCAAAATGTCCTGCTTTAGGAGGCCTCTGGCGTTGGGGTCTGTCATTGCTAGGAGGGGTGTGTTTCATCTGCAACGTCAAGGTTTCGGAGCAGAACATTACACAATGAGATGATCAATGTTATCAAGCAGTTTTAATGTTGTGGCTGGTCGGTTTACACATGGACGTAACTGCTTTCAGTTTCCAATCTCAGACCAAGAAAATGTTATGTTAGGATGCAGAACAGCAACTTTCTAATCTGTTTATACGAATAACATGATCCTTTAAAACAACTGAGAATGGGAAAAACTAATCTAGTGGGTTTAAGAATACAACAAATGTGTTGTCTGCTGTACATGCCAACACTTTCAATGGTATTTTTTCTTCTTACCTCCTGTTAGACTGCCATCTTATTTTTACACAAGGAATCATTTGAGCATATGATCTTGTTTCTTATTTGTGTAATACAAGTTTTACACAATGTTAGTGCCCGACAGCAGTGTTTTACTCTTGCAGGGCTACTATAGTCTCTTCCCTGGAGATCCACCATCACCTCAGAGAGACTTTTTCCTGAGTGCTCACTGTTGGCAACTAAGCAAAATTAAAAAGGAAAAAAATTCTTGGTAGAAAGTAGGGCCACGGACACACAATGAAACCAAGTAAATGTCAGTCCTGCAAACAGTGGAAAGTTTCTTGAAAACTTGTTGCTTCAAATCCTTTGTAAATTCTGTATGAATTGAATAAAATCTCCATTTTTGACCATCCAAACTCAGAACCCCTTGTGAAAAAAAAGTTCTTTTAAAAATACCCACAAATTCATTTAAAAAAAAATCAAAAACCGGAATCTTATATTCATGAAAGTAGTTAAACTGAAAATTCATTCTTTGCAGAAATCCCTTTGGCGGCAGTTATAGCTTCTGGTCTTCTTCAGTAAAGTCTACAAGCTTTGCACACCTGGATTTGGACGGTTTATCCCATTTCCCCTGCAGATCCTCTCAAGCTTTGTCCAATTGGATGGGAAGCCTCTATGAACTGCTTCCACAGATGTTCTATTGGATTTAATTTGGGGCTTTTGCTGGGTCACTCTAGGACAGTGAGAGACTTGACCTGAAGCCACGCCAGCATCGTCTTAGATGTGTCCTGTTGTGCTAATAATCAGACTGTCTCCTCAAACTCTGGTTGCATGCATTCACTCTTTAGTAGGTTTTTCTTGAAGGACTCTCCCTTTAAGTGCAACCAGTCCCTGCTAGTGAGATGCATTAGTATAGCATGATGCTACCATCACCGTGCTTCACTGTAGTGACAGAAGTAGCACCGGACATAGAGCTTTCTCCTTAAGAGTTTAATTTTGCCTTACCAGAGCAACAATTGTTATAAAATTCCTAAAATATGTTTTACTTCGTCATTAGGGGTTATTAAGTGTAGACTGATTTCAAAAATGTAGATTTCATGAATTGAAATTGAATTGAAAATGTGAAGTGTCTTTCTCATAGGTCCAGTTGTTTCTACTGTGTAACATAACCTATTGCTACTTTGTCATTAATGTGAAATCCTTGCTAAGTTAATCATTTTGACAGAAATGTTAAAAAAAACTGCTCCTACAACTTCAGCACGGAGACAACTAACACCCAAATACACTGCTTTCTATCACTACACTCTGCAATATCTCTCTATTCCACAGCAAATTGTTATTTTCTGTATTTTCTTTTCATGATCGATTGACAACAGTGTACAATAAAAACAAATTGTTATGCATATGTAGGCTACTATTTAAAAGGCATAATTAAGGAGCAGGGTTTGTCTGACATTTACATTGTCGTCTGCATAAATACCAGAAATGTGTGTCACATAACTCACACGATTACTGTGTGCACTTGTGTGTTGTCGCATGCTGGCAAAACGTATGAAAAAAACATTGTGGAGGACTCCCTCATCAAATCTGTGGCCCCCTTTAGCAGTCAAAAACAGCACACAGTATCATCAATGGAGTTATGACGCACAAGTAGAAAGTAGGTAAGCACATGTGCTGTACTTCCACTTTTACACATATTTTTAAATGTAGCATTTTAGCTTTAAATCTAAATTTTACATTGTTTCTTTTAGGAACACATCAGTAGTTATTGATGTGACTGTAAAAATAAACTAAAAATAAATACAGTCGTGACTGGATAATCCGACACTAAATGTAAAACATTCTTTTATGTCGGACAGCAAGGCTGTCGGATTGTCAAGACGGAGGTCGAGGTACAAGGAGGGCTTGATGCTTGAAGGGTCATTTGTTGTTAATATTTATAGTTTATAGTTGTTATAATAACTAGTAGGGCTGATCCAAACAGCACTTTCTGGTGTCTGGATATTCAGGCCCAATTAATGATGAATATCCAAATATTCGGCGCAGTCGGGGGGCACTTCCACCTCAAGGGAGTGCTCCGACGGGGTGGAAGTGGCCGGAACGCACAGGCAGTACTTGGCTGCTGATGCCAGTTTAGGATAGCGGTCCCAGTTCTGTTTCCACCATTAGTGGTGGTGGCAGCGGTGGCAGTGGTGGTGGCCACCCCCCCCCCCACCGCCGCCACCACGTTTACACACTGAGCACGCTCACTGCGTGTGACGTCGTCGTGTCCTCTTCTGCGCATGCGGGACACTTTTGGGTTGTATGAAGTTGACCCAGCAGATCACACTCAGCAAGTCGCATTTAATTAGAAATGTGAACGAACTCGCAAAAAATCTGATTTCACAAAAAAATCTGAATTGAGCATTAAGTCCTGCAGTCTGAACGTAGCCAATCTGTCGGATTGTTAATCCAGAAAATACGCCGTTATCCTTATTTGTGACATAAAATATCATGTCGGAGTCAGAATCCAAGGCTGTCGGTATGTTAAGCCTGTTTTTAATGTGTTCTATTCGTTTTTCCTAAAAACCTGTCGGATAGCAAAGTTTTCTGATTGTCAAGGGTCGGATTATCGAGTCACAACTGTATCTGTAATATTACCCTCATTGGTAGTTAACAGACACATGAACAGCACTGCACGTGGTTCATTTGTACCCCATACTGCAAAAAGTACATCTCTAATTTATGCACAGGATTTGTTTTGATAATATGACTTGCATTACAAATGTTACTGAAGTAAAACCGTGGAATTTAAATTAGAAAATGAACTTGCTGCACTAAAAGTACTTAATGCAGAAAACCCTGTGCTGGTCCACTGTGACCGTTATTGTATATTTTACCATCACATTATTATTACTGATGCATTGATGTGTAAGCAGCATTTTAGTGCTCTAGTTGGTTGAGGTAGACCAAATTTCTAACTAGGCTATTCTGTATAGGCCTACAACTAATTATTTTCAATTTGCATTAATGTCCTGCTGATTCCTTTGATCTGTTAAATCTATTCAATTAAATGTTCGGCTTGTAAACTTTAGGAAAACAAACACTTTCACGCCGCTTGTTTAGTCAGATCAGTTATTAGAATCATTGACTAACCACTACTGTGCAATCCGAAGGTCAACATTTACTTTCCGCTCATGACAGAACCGTTATTCGTGGATCTCAAGGTGCAGCCGTGGCGATGAGGGCGTCCAGCTCGGAGACCTTAGTGGGGCGTCTGCTTTTTGCAGACGACATGTTTCTGCTGGTTTCATCAGACGGAAACAGCTGGATTGCTCCGTCTGGGTCGAGGCGCTGCCCCAAGTGAGGGAGCTTGTGACAATCCTGAGATGGACAGATTGATTAAGGCATTGTTGTGGACCGTCGTGGGGAAGGAGGAGCTGAAGTGGAAGTCCAAGCTTTCGATTTACGAGTTAATATATCAGCTCTCACCAACGGCCACGAGCTCTGGATAGTGACCGAAAGAATGAGATTGCGAATACAAGCAGCTGGAATGGGTTTTCTTTGTAGGGTGGCTGTGCTCGGCCTTAGATATAGGATGGAGGAACTCAGAGTCTCCATTCCTTCACGTCAAAAGGAGTCCACTGAGGTAGTTTGGCCATCTGATCAGGATGCCTCCTGGGTGAATTCCTTTGGAGGTAGTTTACTGCCAGCTGTGAGGAGACCCCAGGGTTACCCAGAACTTGCTGGGGAGACTACATATCTCATCGGGCCTGTTGATCCCTCAGGAGGAGAAGGTTACTGGGGAGAGGGACATCTGGAACACCCTGTTTAGCCTGCTGCCAATATGACCCGACACCAGATAGCAGAAAAAAAAAAAAAAACTGACAAATAGATGGACATGAACTTTTCCACCAATCTTTCCCGTTGTTATTGGGAGAATAAAATATGAGCAAAACAAAAAACACATCAAACTGTCGGGGGTAAATGCATTCTGAAAGTCGATTAGCTCCTCCTTTGTTCTTAAATGCTTGTTGCCCTGTATTCGTGGAAGCTGGTAGAAGAGTCTCGCTGGAGGTGCTCAGAGTGTAAGTGAGATTTTATCTGGGTACTATAGTGAATATATGTAAAAAGCCTTTTGATAAGCTTACAAAACTAAACAGGTACACACACACTCACATGAAAAAGCAGACAAGCATGCACTTAAACCTCCGAGAGAGAAACGGAGTAACTCAGGTGTGAGCTGGGTGGCTGATTAGTATGCATACCTACTGCTGTCACTAGCTCTCAAGGACATTGTCTGTCTTGGGGAGGGTAAAAGTAGATGCAGGTCTGCATCTGTATATTCATGTGGACTGGGATGTGTATGCGAGTTAATGTCTGATTTTTTTTTGCACATTGTATAAAGCAACTAAGCTTGAAGCCATTAAGTATGCCACTGAAGCCATTAAGTGACAGGGCAGTAAAAGCCAACATTACTGTGTCAGAAACAAAACCTGCTATCACGAGTGTGGCTCCTCTGAGTGCGTCTGTTTGTGTGTACATGTATATGTGTTAGCTTGTGCTTGCTCCAAACAAAAGACCAGACAGCAATTATTAAGCCTGAGCACCATCAGACATTTTCAAATAGCCCACAACCCACAGAGATGATTTATTCTCTAACAGAAAACAAAGAACTAAGATCAGCACAAGCTAACATGTGCATTCATAAACAAACCAAAGCTGCAATTTTTTTTTTACTTTTAGCATCATCAATAAAAGCCAAGTTTGACCTGTGTCAAACCTTCACATTCAAACTGGTTTGCTCTGGTCAACAAAAGTTGATTACAATCTCTTTTCCTTTTGCGTTGCTGTGTAAATAATTTGACACTTGCAAACTCATCACACAGCATTCGTTGCAGGATTGAGCATTCTTTGGAAAATAGTTTAAAATTAGGCCACACACAGGAAGAACAATACAACCAAAACCAGCAAGGTGAAGCTATCTATCACCAACCTTCCAGAGAGCGCCACGAACGCAATGAATCACCGCTGTTTAGCTAATAATTAGAGGCACCTTTGTATTTACATCTTCAGCTTTTCCAGCAATATTTTAGAGGTGCTTCACCTGTCCACCTACCCATGGCTTTTGTGTGCCTAATAGAGGCCTAATGTGGCAAAGAGGGATGTATTTTTTGGGGGGGCCCAATCTAATCCGAAGCACACCCAAGCAACATGGCACAAATCACCCAAAGAGAACCTTATTCCCAGCCGCCGTAAATCTAAGTGTGGCATTAAGTTCACACAAACACACACACACCGCACACAAACACAACCCAGAGCTAAACTCCTAAGTGAATAATTGATACACCCAGAGTTTTTCCTTATCTGAGAGTGGTAGGACTAGCACAGAGGGCAGACGAGTGGAGAGAGGCAAGGAAAAAGAACAAAGGGTGAGGTGAAAAGAGCAGCAAAGAGTTTTTGGTCTTTATCCTCCTTTAAATATGTGGGATTTCCAGATATTCTCAAGGGGTAAGAAACAGATGTGTGTTGTGTGAAGATAAGAAACGTGATCAAGGCTTTGACCTGCATGTCCTCTTTGTGTACATGCATGCACTGTGTTTGTAGTACTTTCTTAGTACAACCGCTGGCTAAAATCCTGATTCCTCCCCATTCCACCTGTCATTAATTAGTACTATATTCAACTTTCTATCACATGTCTGGACTTAAATGAAGTCTTCTGAAGTGAGCCATAAACCTAAATCCCTTTATCTCTTTTATTCCCCCTTAACCCAGGAGATAAAGAAAAAGGCTAGGGTGGGGAGAACTGGAGTAGGGTGGGGTGGAGGGCCGATACGATGGGTGCTGGCAGGCAGAGATTGAAAGATTGAGAAAACAGAAGAAAGACGGAGAGAAAGAGGCAGATCCTTGCCTGGGGCCTTAATATTGAACTAACTCAGGGTGCCGAGAAGAGCTTCTAAGGCGTAATTATACAGGAACACACCTTCTTTTTTTCCCCTCCTTCTATCTTAATAACCCTTGTTCTGTGTCTCCTTATATATGCAGTGATTGGGACAATCAAATGCAAATGAGGAGCAAAACGTTTTCCCATGACGATGGTGTAAAGGTGGATATTTTTACCCTGACACTGCATTTACTGTGCAAGTATGCGACACACAGAAACTGCTTGACCTCTATCAAGTTTTAGACACATGGTGAGGATAATTAAAGGATATATGAGGTGTGTCAGAAAAGTTTCAGCATTGGCATCACAAAAGGTAGATTTCAAACATCCAAACTACGAGTTTTCCCCTTCAGACGACCAACCAGCACGTCTACAAAGAGATCCTGTGGCGCTTGCTTCGTTCAGTGCGCGAGAAGAGGCCAGACAAGTCGTGGCTGCTTCACCATGATGACGTGCCTGCTAACAACGCCCTGAGCATCCCACAGTTCCTGGCTGAGATGAGCATCGCTGTGCTGGAGCAACCTTCCTACTCACCCCACCTGGCTCCGTGGGATTTCTCCAAGCTCAAGAGGGTCGTCAAGGGGACCCGTTTTAAAGACGTGGACGAAATCAAGACGGCTGTTACGACGGAGCTGCGGAGGATCCTGGAAGAATCCTTCCAGGAGTGCATGGTGGCGTGGTAGAGAAGGCTGTTAAGACTCCAGGGGGATTACTTGTATTTGGATTTGAAATATATATTTTGTGACACCAGGCCTGAAACGTTTCTGACACACCTCGTAAGATGCATTTGACCACACTTGGTCTTGTAAATTAAAGATATTTTTGATTGCGAATAAATCTGCAAACATTTCTATAAACGTGCTTTCTCTGCGTCAATAGAGTTTATTGAATGCGGATTGCAAATTTATTCATATATTCATCATTATTACTATTATGAACTGGCTTCATTTCAAGGTGTGTGCAATTAGTACTTCGGGTTCACTGTGTGTAAAGACTCCCTGATGAAAGCAGGTGCGTGAATGTGCATTGATGTAGTTTTGCAGCGTATTAACCCAGATGTATTAAAGGTTGTTTTGTTTAGGACTATCCATTTTTCATGCCACATCTTACTCGTGGATGAGGGCATGGTCTTTTCTCCTTTAAAATGATTTCCAGCTATTGTAGGTTTGCCAGAAACGAACAGATGCACTTACTGGAGCTGTCCTCATATAATGGTGCTGAAATGCTCTGCTAGACTCCCGCTCAGCCTGGGAGCTGTCCAGTACGATGGTGCTGAAATTAAACTCAAGCAATTCTACACCCATTTCAAATGTGTAATGGTACAGTACTGCAAATTAAATCTTCCAGCAGCCAGTGTGTATCGCTGCAGACTTAACTACAGTCCAGCACCCCTAGAAAATGACACACAAGATGAGAAATCTTTTTTTGTATCATTGGCTCACTGTACATCTGATACATCGGTATGGGGATAGAATATTACATAACTGAGCAGCTGAACAGTCAAGGTGTGTATAAGTATCCATGGTGATGCCAGTTTCCCGCTTACAGTCGAGATGGAAAGAGTGTCCCACTTTTAACCTGTTTATTTATACGCTCTTATTAATACAGAGTGTCCTCAATCTCTCTGCAAGTGTGACTTCATGTAAAATGACACTTCATAGTGAAGTGTTTATGGGGCTGGACTGATTGGGGAAAAGGACTCTATAAACCTGATGATGACTTCTAACATTGTCCCGGCACTGGAAATTGCTCTTGTGTTTTCAGATAAGAAAAGGGCTTCTCAAAAACAGGAACCTTATGTAATTAAAACGTGTAATAGGTCCGAGTCAAATCGTGACATGCTTTATAGCACCAGGTATCATGATTCTGCTTTATTCACAGAGGTAACAACATCTAGGTCAGTTAAGTTGGCTAAAGGTTGGCCACAGAATCTGGGTTGGCTCTCTGCTGTACAATATAGAAGTGACATACACCATATAGGCACCGTCTGCTATAATCCTGTTATTAGGCTCCACCAGTTAATAGCATGGGACATATCCAATATAGTGTTAAAACTGAAAAGTGTTCACTCTGCAGTGTTAAAAAGTGGCACTCTTTCAGCAGACTCAGACAGCCCACAGCACTGGACCGTTCCTCTGCAGATGCTGTTGAAGTCAATGCTACATTTCATCCATTCAAAGTGACTAACAACACTGTAAGTGCATAGATTTTTCAAATGGTGCCCAGTGGGAATGCAAACATATGCTGAACACTATCAGTGACTTGCTGTGCCTGTGGGCTTACGAGCACATGAAGATTGTCTGCATGCTCTGCATCATACCAAACGTCCATGCGGTATGGTCAGGAATCCAATCAGCGAATGCACACAATGACAGGCAAGAGCCTGACTACCAAGATGCTGCTTTTCTATATTCAGTGAACTGATCAGCTTCTATTACACCAAGTAATGGAAGAATTTGGCAATAGGAAGCTTTTGCAAAAAACTATCCCAGCATCCATCCACCAAGGGTGGAAATTTAAAACCGCATTCAAACTGCATTGGGAGCTGTGCTTGCTCAGTGGAGCTAAAATATGGTAATATAGGCCATTAACATGTGATATTTGGTGGATGCTTTTATGCTAAGCGGCTTACAGTTCCATGAGTGGGAATCTTTTTTAGCATGAGTGACCCCAGTAGCAGTTGTACCCCCTGTAACTACAAATGGTTTCCTGCAACCTTCAACATATAGGACCTCTTTGCATTTTGTTGTACTGCCAAAATCCTCATCTTTCTTCTTCTTATCCTATACGGCCAATTAACAAAGTCTTAATTAAAAACACGACTGTCTTACTAAGTAACAATAAACAAGTATACACTTGAGATTTTAACTCCATAGTGTTGAGCTACCGTTGCTCAGAATAAAAATTAGCAAGTAGTTCTGAACAGCTATATTTATATTAATGTTAATATGATATGTTGATCTCGACAGCAGGAATTACTTACATGAGAAAATGTACTGCTGATATTTTCTATTTGATCAAATGTTATCCTTTATGTATCCGAGTAAAAAAGTAATTGTACATACATAAATAAGAAGCTTGTGTTTGTGGCTTCAACAAACTAACTCATTTTTTCTTAATTTTATAGAATAAACAGCAAATAGCTATAAAATAACTATTTAAACTTTAGGGCTTTGCTATGTTGTATGATTTGTCCATGCTATTTTGTAAAATACACTTAATTCTCATGATATATCACAAAGGGTATATTACACACTGTACTCAGAGCGCTCGCCCATTGAGGATCCACACATGTAAAGTGCATTTAAAGTGAGCAGGTTAAACATATATAACATCTTAACTTCTTTGTAAACGTTGGGTCTACTTTAAGGTGCTGTGGTGCACCTGCCTGTGTGCCGTCAAACAAGTTCCACAACAATAAAACTCATTTGAGTCTTTGGTAAACAGACATGCTGTCTGATAAGCCACTTTAAATCAGTACTCCTACACACAGAGGCATTACAAACTCTCCCCTGCTGCTCTCTATCATAACTCTATTGCAGTCGTTGGGTCGGGTGTGTAATACGAGCCCATCTAAAGCCCATTATTACATTAAGGCAGCTCACTGCAAAGCAGAACCTATAGAGACACAGTACGCCCTTTATCAGGAATCTCAGTGTGAGCTCTGCTGGAGTAACTACCATGTAGGTATGACCACTAACAGCATGGAAAACACAGAAAACACATATCTTCATTTACATGCAAAGCACTACAGACCAAACCTTGTTTTACCCTCTCTCCTATCATGCTGCATTATTGGAGTTATGTGTTATGCTAACCTCCTGCAGTTAGCATTTTTCCACTGCCCACCCTATTGAATATGGAAATCTCCGTAGCATCCTGGCACTGTGACTGCTCGGCCATTTTCAAATGTAGGACTCTGAGAACACATCAGCAAGTAGTGCATGATGTAGTGCTGTATTCAAATGCTGCAAAACATGTGGCCACATATAAATAATTGTTCAGCCGTTGTGCAACGTTGACTGACAGAAGGTGTTAAATGTCTGAATGTATGCTGCTGTCCTACATGACCAAAAGCATCACTTTCTGCCAGTAAAAAGCATTAGAGCCGCCCACTGGGGCTTGTGCTGGAGAACAGATTGCCTTGTTCTGTCCTGGTTGCGATATGGGAGTGTTGTCCGTCTTATTCAATTTAGTTAACAGCAGTTAATATATAAATGGCTGTCACAAATGGGGTTAAAACAATTCTATTCGATTGTGTTTATTCTACTCTCAATAACCAACTTCTTAAACCTTGCAGAAATCCAACCGAGCCTCGGCCTCGGAAAATATCACAGGAGCTCTGTCTGCTGGAGTGTGTTGCTGAAAATTGTATCCTACCATCACTTTAGTCCTTTGAGCTTAACTTTAACACCATCTTTCAAAAAAAAAAAAAATGTTTCAGTGGAAACTTGTTCAGACCCTCTGTGGTGATCAAATGTCACTTTTACCTAAGAGCGGTCCACTGTGCGTGTAAATAAGAACATCGCTTTGTAAATGGTAATCGTACGAATGTTTTCCAGCTGGGAGCTTTCTCACTTTCTCTTTCACCTCAAACGTAACAAAACCACCTTCGTCCTCGTAAAACTTTCATAAGAACAATAGACTATTAGCTATGATTGGAGCTGAAGAGGGACTACCTGCTGTGTTCCTGTGAAAAACAGAATCAAGCAGAGTGGCATTATATGCAATGTCCTGTATGTGTGCTGTTTAGAACAACTGGAGTACAGAAAGTGCTGCTCTACATTATTTGTATATGCACAGCTACTGTATGCTTGCTGTCAAAAGTTCACCGAATGTAACATCCAGCCTTCTCATTAGCATGTATTGATTCATTTGGGCAGCCCGCTATTTCAGCTTTCTGTCTGTGCACTCACTCTTTGCTACTAAAATGCCATTCCTTTCTTTGTAATGTAATCACGGCTGGACACTTGTCCTCGGTGATGCTGATGAAAATGAGATTACCCGGCTTTAGAAACTTGCTGTATACATTTTCAACCTTGTTCCAGAACAATGGTTTAATGTTCTGTTCTGTCTCTGCTGTGCTAAAAAAAAAAGAAAAACTCTCTTTGTGTGAACAGTCACAACAGAGAATGACTAAAGCAGAAATTTTGAAGTTAACGTCAGCAACACAACGAAATATCATAACAACAAAAACCATCAGATTTTCTGACTCCAGAGGCGACATTGAGTGTAGGAACAACATTCATCAAGGAGTATCAAGCCATAAGTCATCAAAGCACTTTGTGACTCATCTTTGAGTAGTCGTGCCAAACCAAAAATTGATTTGGAGCAACGATACAAAAACATTTTATTTCATCTGGGTGTCCCTCAAGCTTCCCATTACTGAGACGTTTTTTTAAAGAATTTATCTGGAGACTGTATGTAGCATCGCTGTACAACAAATTCCACTGCAACCCCAGGAAGTTTTTTTTTTTTTTTTTTCTCTCTCTATTGTCAATATATGTCAGCTGGCTTCTCTGAACCTATTACAGGATTTCCACTCCCTGTACCACTTAATGTGTTACTGGAAGGGATTTCATAAAAGGAACCAGCTTGAGATAAGCACTCAAGACCAAATCCTGAAAGTTTTTCCGAGCTTGCCAGTGGCAGCATCTTGGCTAGAGGCAGCAGTGACAATGCATCATCAGAAATCCTTTTAACGAGGATAGAATGAAACTCAATAAAACCACAACATTAAATATCTGTGTTAGAAAAAAAAAAAACATTCTATAAAAGCCCAGCTAAAGCTGCATAGAGGGGAAAAAAATTCTAAAAATCTAGCATGAGCTGCCTTTTGTTTGATTTAACAGCGTCTTCCTCAGCCCATGTGACCTCACAAGATACTTGAAGGCAAAAAAAAAGAAGCTCCTCACAGCTTCAAATCATAACATCCAAAAGTTTAAAAATTTTCACGAGAGAACATTTCTTTTTTTTTTTTTTTATATAAATGGCACTACAACAAAAACGTTCCCTCTTCAAAGACAAAGTGGAATCAGTTACGAACAGCATGTACTGTCAAACACTAAACTGGCTTTTGATCTGGAGAGGCATATCCAAATTCTTCTCTCTTGTGAACCGCTAATAAAAGTTGATTTGCTCTAACCCAGACCTGATGTGAGGTGTTAATAAAGAAACATGCGAGATGCGTAGGGGATGATGAACGGAGACTGGGACACGCTGATTGAAGCGCACTTTATAGTCCCCGCTCGACGCTGTTGCGCTCTCCGTTAATAGCAGGCTGCCCCAGCTTCAGCCCAGCTGCGGCCCACTTTCACTTTCATGCTGCTCAGCCACACGGTCCCTGCAAACCCCTGCATCTCTCCCCATCCTCCTCTCGCTCCCGTTTCATATCTCTCACCTTTGATTTCTCGTTCCCCATCTTGTTCTCTCTATCCAAACCCTCTCCTTTCTCCACCGAACCAGAGAGTCATTAGTTGAACTAATGTTGGTTATGAGACGCGGCTGCAACAAAGAGCGACGGAAGAAAAGGGGGCCATTTTATTGGAAATGGCTGATATGGTTAATGTGTGATGTTTAGGACACACGAGAACATAGAATCTCAACTATAGGCTGGAACGAGCGTCCTCTGCTGTATTTGCTTTATTACAAATGTCCAGGACTGAGCTCGCTGGTCTGATAGTGACACGCACAAAGAGAAAATAATGACCGTCGTGACAATGCGCCGCTACACAAAACTGAACATGAAATATGAGATGATAAATGATTGTCCCATTATTATTACAGATGTTAGGGCAGAGCAACCTGATACAAAGCCGATTTTACCATAGAAATGTGAAGAGCTGTTGGAAAGCAGATAGGGAAAAGGAATAAAACATGGAACTAAAGCGAGCATACATTTAAACGTCAATCTTAATTTAAATGTAATTTATATGTGCGCAGTGGGGGGAGAATGTAAACATGCTGGCAAAGAAAAATGGTCACTTAATAAAGCTAATTTATCACACACATGCAAAAAAACGTCCATGTTGCAACCTCTTGGGCTGAAAACAGAAGCGGAAACAAGTAAAAACAGCTCACTGACTCATTGTGCTCTATCACAGCTGCCAAGGAAAGAGGTAGGAGGGAAGGAATAAATGATCAAAGACCCTGCATATTCACCTGCATTTACTGCACAGTTTGTTCAAATTTAACTACATGGGGTAGTGGGATGATATTAAAATTATGCACTGCCGGTTGTTCCTTCATCCAACAAAGAGAACGGACACGCATTGGCACAACGAAAGCCAAAAACACAAGAGATGTTTTACGTACACGTGCTTTTAAATCTATACATTTGATTCATCGTATATTAGCACTATTTATAAATGTGATAGCCCGTGTTTACAGCTTAGCCACAGATTATACCGGGTTTGAATTGATGGCTGATTGCCCTGCGTTGCAACAGAGAATAATTATTGTTTCTTGGAAATCATACAAAGAAAAGCTGATGAGTTCCTGAATTGTGTCTGAAAGATGCATTCACACCGTCTGCATCTTTCAAGGATTTCATGTAACCTTTGGAAACTGTCCAAGAAGCTGTTCTTAAAGAAAAAAAACCAGCAGGAACATGTTATTTTCTCACAGCTTTACTGTCTGTCTCTTCCTGTCCCCACAGCCTCCTAGTCTGCGGTGTTGAGGCTTCTTCTTTAACCGCTCTGACACAGAAACCGCTATCTTTTTTCTATTTTTTATCATTATCTGTCGAAACTGAATGGTAACGGATTGATTGGCGACCCTTTCTACGATAAGTAAATGCTCATCCCTGCTGCGCTCGTACATAATTCCACCATGTCTGGCAATTATCCTTATCTGACTGTGGAGAAATCCATGCTTGAAGCTTCGTCAACATGCTGGTTGACAGCTCTTTTTATTGATCCTTTTTGGAATCATGATGTTGCCTTCAGCATTGGTTTACCTAAACCACCGAATGTACAGATGAAAGTCTGTATAAAGTCTGTCTCTTTGGTTCATATTTACCAAAAAAGAAACTGCAAATTTGTGAAACACTATACACTCGCTCCAGTGTTTTCCCTACTACATCTCTAAACTAACATCTGAGCGAGCAGCATGCAGTGTGTTTCAGGCATCAGTGGTGTGGAAGCCTGTTGCATTTTCACAACACATCCAACAGAAACCTGCAGTACTTCCAGCCAACAGCAGAGGACTCTGTTCCTGCTGTGTGTGTCTGACTTATACCCTTGCTTCTGGTCATAAATACTACTTTAGAGCTGATGTATGGAAAGAAGGAGAAGCAACTCCGCCATAAAATCTGTGAAGGACATTTCTTTTCACCTCAACGCAGCCTGTAAATATGTATTTTTCTTGTTAGTGTGTAATTTGGGAGACATATGGAGGAAAACTATCTACCCGGGCTGTTAAACCTGGACAAATTACCTCCTCCAAACATTTATGGAAACAAAAGTTTAGGAGCAGGGGGGATAGAACATCGTATAGGATAGAGACATTGTAAATAGCTGCTTTATGTTATTCTCGAAAACCTTTGGCCCATCTGTCTGCGCTTCAGATGAATACAGCTGACAGGAGAGTGCGCCACACGGTGCACCCGAAGGACAACAGGAAGTGTTAAGCCTCCTTAAAGCCGACGTATAGCCTATGTGACAGTATTGTGCCCACCGTCCTCTCTTTGTTTGGGCTCATGAGGATTTAGGGCATATAATGGATTTTTCTTTAAAGACCAGTATTGCTTGACTTTTAGTTTACAAGACTTTCATGCAGAGAATTATAACCAGGCATACTGATGCACAACAAAGTGCTGCTAGACATTACTACATCTCTGTAGCAGTATGATGAGTTTTTTGTACAAAATTGATGAAATACAATTTTAAAAAATAGCTCCTACATCCAATCTAATGAAATCTATTTCTAAAAAGTCTACTCCTATAAAATGCAAACGCTATGAACACTAACAAGCAGACTACATGTACATAAAGCACCTCATCTACCTTCTTCATCCACATCACAGTGAGGTGGTAGATTGCTAACAAGAATCATTACAGTATGCGGCAGACTGTGACCTTCATTCAAAAGCAAGGCCGTTTTCTATGGCCTGTAAACTATTGTCCACAAAATCAGAGGAGTAAAGGGAAAGGGAGACCCCGCACGAGCCTGATGTCACGGCCATGTCGAAGAAATAACACAAAAAATTGATCACAAGCTGTTCGGTTAATTTACATGCGTTTTAAATAAAGAGGATGGACGTGTGTCAACCTTGGTACGTGCAGTGAACAGAGACTGTGGCTGGTATGCCGACAGCTTTTATTTGTGTTTGTCGGTGTACTACACTATACGTACACTTGCTCAGGGCTTTTTAGCAGTAAGACCACTTGATGTGTGATTACAGTTCAACTGTAATTACTGGCTAGAACTGGATTGGTCCAGTAACTGTGAGGACATTAAGCTGAATGGAAAAGATTGCATGCACAGAGAATGTGCATGGCATCATGTATTGTATGCTAAGTTCCCGAGACTGCTCAGATATTTCAGAGGAAGACAAAAGTAGAAAAATAAATTCTATGAGAGCAAATCTTGACGAGCTTATAGTTTGATTAGACAGTGAGGAGTCCAAGGATTTAAAAGTCTTGAGTGGGCTTGATGATAAATGACAAGCTGAAAGGTTCATTAGCAGATGGTTGCTTGTTTTTGGTAATAATATAGAGCTAAAGGCTGAGGCACAAGATTGATACGAGGGCTCCACACAGACATCACAAAGGCAAACAAACTCAAACGCATCATGCTCCAACTTTTTTCTGCTGCTTGATACAAACAAAAAACTTGTATATTTCTTATTTTCCATGAATAATTTACAACAGAAAATCCATCTGATACAACATAATTTACTTTTAAACGTCGCAATGAGCAAGGAACAGGAGAGAAACACGGCAAAAGGAAGATTTGGCTGCAAAATAAAACGCACTATTTGGCGGTATAGAAGCAGCTCGGCCACAGAAAGGATGATGCTGACCAAAGACGGATACTCTGTCGGCGGTGTCTTGAAATTGCTGTGAAGACGCAACACAACTAATGTGTCTGACCGTTTAATGCCAGCATTTTAGCAAGCTCTGTATAATGAACACACAGCCACGTCTGAATGCCATTCAAAGCAAAATAACAACTAGTTTGGATGCCTTTGCTGGTATTAGACCGCATGCAAAAGTATCCAAATGGCTGTTTTTCTTTTTTTTAAATTACTTTTCATTTTTGTAGCAGATGCACATCCCTGCAAAAATCACTCCAATCATTCTGGAATGATTGTTTCCAGTTTGTTATTCCTGTATTCATGTTTCTACGTTCCTTCGCCTCCACGGAAAGGTCAACGCTAACATATGTGTTCAGCTGATTTTGCTAAAATGCACACATATTTAATGGGCACAGCATTACCCAGCGGTGTCTTTAATCATTTCAATTTTGTAACTTTGCCAGTAATAATGAATTTCTGGAAAACTGCTTAGTCCATGTTATATTATCTGTTTGTGCATGAATGTGACTTTTATACGGTGTGACTTGCACTTGAAGGTACAAGGGCAGAGAGCACATGAATTACTGCTGATCTTGTTCCAAAAAAAAAAAAAGAAGTGTGCATGTGTGTGCCGTTAAGTGCCGAGGGAAACACAGAAAGAGGCATCCAGGCCTTGAAGGACTTTCAAAGTGATATCATTCTTTCATCGCTTGTATCTAAAAATCCATGAAAAGCACGGGTCGCTTTTTAGCCACGGAAAAATAAAAAAGAAAGAAAAAAAAAACAGCATTTTGCCTCCACACACTGGATTACGTTATTCCACCATCTGTGCATCCCTCTAGCCTCTCGCAGACTGAGCTGCAATTTCAATTTGATGCCGCATTTGGAAATTACTATGTGTGATGTGAATGAGGTATAAGTGTAGGTTAAGAATGGTGTGTAGCTGGTTTAGCGTGAGGCGCGAGAGTCTAGAATCGAGTGGGAGTAATTCGGGGGTGTTGTTCATATGTGTCAAAAAATCATTTTATACCTTTGGCTTGATAACTCAGCCACTTAACTGTATTCTTTGGGAGAAGAAAAGAGAAAAAAATATGAGACGAAAATGTAAACACGCCATGTAATATTTTCTAAGGATTGCTTCTCAACACTGAGGAAGCAGCTTGTGGTTGCAACACGCTACATGTCCACGACACCAAGAAAGTGTGGGGGTCACAGGCCAGAAATCACAAGTCTCTGTTTACAATTTGCATCGCATCGCACATCCGTGACACAGAGTTAATGATTCTGTGGCATGTTGTCCCACTCTTCCTGCAGGGCTTGGCAAAGTTGGCACAAATTTTGGAGGACAAGATCACGTTGTTGGACGCGTCCATCCAGAGCTGTCTGAAACGATTTCCTCGATGGCAAGTGGTGCGGTTGCGGACATTCACGTGGCTGGCTGCAGCCCGAGCCGACTTGCCAGCAGCCAACGACTCGTTTTCGTCTTTCTCTTGTCATCTGTGCCATCGAGTCAGTGGAATAAAGCTGCATTTTAGTGTGACCTTTTTATAATCACTGGTCTAAGGAGAGGCGCTGTTCTGGCCAAGCGTTGTCCTTTAAAGCGACACCTGACCAGGCTGTGGGTTAATTCACTGGTCACTGGTCGAAGAGCTTAAAAAACATTTCGCGCGCAAATGGCTAAATGTAAACAGATTACAACAGAAATGGCATTTTTAACTTGTTCCGCCGAGTCAGAAAAGTAGACTATTTGCATGCTGGGCTCATCGTGTTGTTCGGTGCACTTTGAATGTCTTGTCATGCTGATACCCTGGACTCTGAAACCCCAACCTTCATCCAATGTCATCTCACTCTCTTTCCTGACTGTCTCTACTTCTAAACCGGAAAAATATTTGAGAGAAGACATAATGGACTGCCCTTGAATCAAATGCACTATTTAATGTCAGAGAATCAGCGCTAGGTAGAACATCACACACACACACTCTCTCCACAGTCACCTGAGTGATTGTGAGGTAGAGAAGCCTCATTAATCACGCCGAGTCAATGAGGAGACAGAGAGCATAGAAACACGTTAAATAGGAAGTAGGTTCCTTCCCCTGGCTTCATCAGACAATTGTATTTGTGACTATGATTGAGTGTGTTTGCTCGCACGCATGTTGGTGGAAACTCCTTTGAGAGACAGCCTCTGATGTAACGAGCTTTCCTAAACATGCATACCCTTAAAATAATACGACCATGACAAAAAAAAAATATGCATTAAAAAGAGGGATTGCCTGATTTCAATTGACTTTTTTTTTTGCACATTCCTCCTGCCAAACTGTCTCCATGCAATTCTGTACCAAGACTTCACGGCCGTTTCCTACCAGACAGGTTTGTTGTTGCTTTCATCCTCCATTCCCACCTCCATTTTTTTTTCCTCACCCCCCCCCCCGTGTCTTTTTGCCCCAGGTCAGAGAGGTAGGCTTTAGTACTTGGACCACCTTATGGACTGCAGGCAGGAAATGCAAGCAACCTAAAACATCCTGCATCTCCAGCTACCAGCAGGAGGGAAGAAATTGTATATGTATAATCTGCTTATGGGTTGCAAATTAAGGACTGACTTTGCTCCTAGCTCAATACTGCATCTGTCTCTTCCTTTCTTTTCCCTTATGTCCTCCTCCCCCCTACACACCCCCTTATCCCTTTTTCCTCTGTTTTTAGGAAGAGTTGTGGGGAAAGTAGGCTATTAAATCCTTGGATATATGAGGCAGAGAGAGTATCAAGGGCTCACGTAAATTATCCCAATATTTGCATCTGGGTTTCCCTGCAAAAAAGGTCCTCACCACTTCTACAACCCTATTCCAATTTCATCTAGCGGATAATTGTCAATTCAACCAGGATGGTAAATTCTATCAATAACTCCCATCAATCCTCCCGCTCACATAGACGCTCATATTCCCCCTCGCTCGTTTGTTTGCCCGAATTGTTTCAGAGAGAAGGAGGGAGGTGATCCGTTCTCGAAATTTACTATTCTCATCGCTGCCGCTGCGATTGTTCTTTCTCCTTACTTACAGATGTGAGGAGAGGAGAGGAGAGGAGAGGAGAGGAGAGGAGAGGAGAGGGATATTGGCATTGCGCATGTGTGCATACATCAACACACTACAACAATAACAAAAGGGCATGTAGCATATTAATATCTTCGCCATCAGGCTCTTCATCTCCCCCTGTCCCCGTCCTCTCCTCTGTCTGTTAAAAAAAAAAAAGCTCAACAGCCTACAGATGTGCAGCTGTAGTTCAGGTTTGCTCCATTACAAGAAAGTCTTAAAATAATAATAATGCCCACTGATGTCCTCCTGCATCGAATTGTCACATTATGCACACGCACATATGTACACAGGGTCGGCGTTCCTAACAGCGACGGCCTAATTGCCTGTCTAGCCAGCTGACCCTGAACGCTGGCGATAAAGTGAGGGAGGAGTGGTAGGAGGAGGAGGAGTGGGAGAGAGATAAAATGAAGTCAACCGTCTGATCTGCTGGACTTGTGGCAGATGAACACACTGGAAAACAGGGAAATCACGGAGGATTCACACACTTTTCTGACCGAGAGATCGCCGATAAGGGCTGCATCTGATTGCTAGAGATGGTGGATTGGAGGTGGAATGGGACTTTAAACAACACGTGTAACAGTATTGATTGTAGAAAGAAATCCTTTTTTTTCTTTAAATCATCATCATCCAGTTCAGTGTGCCATTAGGGGGCAAAAATGCTTATACAGGGGCTAAAAAGGATTTAGAGTGTGGGAAGAAAAGGTAAATAAAACTAAAGAAAAGGATGATTTTCAGCAGTATTTGTGTTAGATCACTGAACAAAGAGAAAAACAAACTGTTCCTGGTCAGAATACTTTACCTTGCTTTCAAGGACTATGTGGTTTGTTTGTTTTTGTTGGTGTTCTTTTTGCAAATACTTCGCCATGAATGGACAAAATAATAATACACAAAAAGGTGAGTCAAATCCTATGCCATTAAAATAGTTTCATTTATTTACTCTCTAGCCGAGTGCAATCTAATTTTCCAGCAATTATACAATTAGAAAGTAATGACTGTATACTGTGGACTGTTTCAACAATAGCACACAGTTTGATCCCTGCCTGTTGCACTTTAAACTAAACAATAAATGCAGCTAATTGATTTGCTGTTTGCTTCTGAATATTACAACAGAGAGACCGGGAGCGAACGCTCACAGCGGATTTGTGTCGTGTGAAATAAAGTAAAAAAGGGAAACACGCTCAGTAAAACTGAATGAAATAAGAAATATTAGCTCGGAGACTTTTTTGCAAATTTAGCCATGCTGAAGAAGTCACTGTGATAAGATTATGCCATGAACACAAGGCTGGATTTAATTCTCACGCCACAGGGGCCACAGAGACGACAACCAACGTGATAAACGGGCAGATCAGAAAATTTGTTTCACCACGCTGGACCTCGATGCATTTATCGCAGTTTTCAATGTAGCCACTGCTTTAATCTGATCTGAAATCAAGTTGTGACGGCTACTCAGTTTGAAGAATGAAATCTAAGTGGAAAACAGGAATAAAGTCTTACTGGTAAACATTCAAGTTTCCAGCAGCTGCTAATAAAATGCAGGCATACAGAGTTGCTTTGGGTACGCCGCTCAGTAAGGCAGTCCAAATAGTTAAAATCATTGTCAGTGATTAAATGATCTTCATATCCTGTGCTGGTAGCAAAATGTGTTAAATCTTTTCACACACCATCATGCTTTCACTCTTCTAAATGAGTTCCATTTATCTTGTCTCACTAATGTACTCTGGTTTATTCCTTTTTTTTTTTTCTTCTCTCTCTCCACACTTTCTGGTACTTTTTCTTTTCTACATATTATACATATAATGACGATAATAAGGGTAATGAAGGACTGAAGATGAAGAGTTTTAATGTAAAACTATACAAGTTTTAAAGTAAAAAACAACAACACTCCCTCTAACAGAAAGTAGAAAAAGTGCATGAAGACACAAAAAAGCACATTGATGACTGATTCAAGACTTTCTGTAAAGGCTAAATGTTTGCTGACTAAAAGTTAAAGATGTAGAATGATCATGTCCTAATCCACTTGGTTGTTTCACTCCTGCTGCTCTGCTCTGCGACCCAGAGTTACCCGAGGACTGTACGACAAAGCAAGTTTGACATAGCCAGGCTGGCTTTTGCTAGCTGGCTAAATAAAACCTATAACTCCAAGCAGAGATAAAGGGAATCACAATGGTAGTTATCAGGGGCCTTTTAACGCCTTATATGACTGTCTTCTCCACAAATTAGACAGATTATATGCCATCTACTTCACACAAGAGGAACAGGTTGTGACAATGGAGAGCTTCATTGTTAAAGTTGCTGCAAATGATACAGAGAGGAATGCAAGTAGAAAACTGCTGATTGTGTAAGGCAATGTGTTTATTTTACCACTTAGCGACTTTAAATTTAGCTGTTTATTTCTAATGTGGCAGCTGCACAAAAGAGCCATTAAACTTTAATACATTTAAACATGACACTCCGAAGTGCGTCTAGGCCTGAAATTGTCCCATAATGAAGGCGATCACTTTAGTTTTGGCCAAATTAAAGTTAACTTAATGTTATTGATTGAATATTCTCTGTGATAATTTTTTTAATCTGTGTTCTGTAGCTGCAATAGCAGCATTGTGAGATGAACTGGGCAGGAACCAGCACAAAAACATTTTTTTGCATCACCAACTGCAAGTGCATGTCGGCTACTGCAACAACACAATGCATACAGTTTGCACTACTGCAACTGCACAGCTTTGTTTAGCAGCAATACTAACGTACCGCTCAACAGGTTTGCAGATATGGCGTATTTACTCAGCTCAGCTAGGAATCTAAATCGCTCATAAAGAATCATCAGAATAAGAATTGGTGAAAGGGTGACACTGCTTAAAGTTAATTCAAAACCCAGACTGACACAATAACCTCCTGTTGAGCAGAGGGCTGTGCTACGAAGTGAGATTAGTGGGTTATCGAGGTATGTTACGCTTAAAGCCAGAGTTTTCAGTCACCAAGGTAGCTCTCTTTTTACCTGGCTAGATCTCCATGGTAACTGATGCTGTGGAGCTAGCCTGGTTTGGAGCAGGTAATGTTCAGAGTTTTGGGTTTAAATCGGCTGGAAAGAGCGTTTCCCTTTAACCAAATTGTGTCCTGACTATTATTTATGAGCGATACAGATTCTCAGATGAGAGAATGTGTTTTATCTGCAAACATGTTGAGCTGTGTTGTACTAATATCACTGAATGAAGCCGTGTAGCTACAGCATCACATGCTGTAAATATCAGGTTGCCATGGGAACCCAACATGTATTTAGTTGGCGATGCAGAAACCACATAAATACGTTTTTATGTTTGCTCCAATTTCCTGTCAAGTCTGTTTACATTGCTGGTACTGCAGCTGATAGAACACAGATTAAAAAATGGATTATTCTACTGATAGATAGAAATATTTTATTAATCCCCAAGGGGAAAAGTTGGTAAGAAAAGGCAAAAAGTACACAAAAAACGCGCAAAAAACACTAAAAACAACGGAGAAAGTACGGAGCTGCAGCACCTAAGTCATTGGTATTTGGTCGCTGCTATTTATTACAGAGAATATTAAATCAATAACATTAACTTCACCTTGATTTGGCCAAAAATTCAAGTGCCATCCTGCATTGTGGGACAGTGTCAGACCTAAATGCACTTCAATACAAGGTCAAGTTTAAATATTTAGCTGTCAGTTGGAAATAAGCTGTGGCTACATTGGTAAAATATTCTAACACATTTAACAGTTTGCTACCAGCATTTCTGTCTTGCACCATTTGCAGTTGCGGCGCTTTTTTACCGTCATCATTTTTTTACATTCGTCATTGTTCTCCATTAAAACAACGTGTTGACTGAAGCAGCTGCATACCATCATTTCTTTTAGTGCAGAAGAAGAGTCACATGACACATTAAAGGTCTTTTTTTATGTGAACGAGTCTGAAGCAGAAAGCCTGAGATGACAAAGAAAGTTGATTACCACCTTCGTGATACTCATTATCCCCGGTTGCGGCTTTTGTTTTTGTCGAGCCAGCTTACACAAAGAAAGCCTGGCTATGTCCAACTTGCTTTGTAGTGTACTGCTCTGGTCACCTGTGCAGAATAAGTCACCATGACGATTAAGCAGGTTAAAATGACACTTTCATGACATTGAAGACTGACCTTAGGCTCAACATCTCCCACTAAAACATTAGTTGTGCTTCATAGCACAGCCCTCTGCTGCTTCTTCATTTTTGGTGCATATTAGTGACCGGATACATATCCTGTCACTGCAACTCAAGGCTAAACACCCAACTCACAAATCTCTGCGTCCTGTTTTCACTCTGAATTCATTCTTACATTCATTCTGCCTAGAAATGATGGTCCACACCTCTCACCACTTTAATGCTTCTTTTAGGAATTTAGTCCACTTGCTGCTATTCTTCGTCTGTCATCATGACTTCTGTTTACAAAGTAAGCTGCCAGGTCGTATTTATGGTGGTCCTTGGTGTCATTGAGCTGCCTCTCCAGTGAGTCTATCTGCCCATGGACTACACAATCTTGAACCGCAACTGTTGACAGCTATCTCACCACGGGCAGACTTTATCATGTCTCAGCTCTGCAGCCCTGGTGAACTTGGCGTAGCGGCACATGAACCAGGTCTCCACCTACTGCAGGTTCTATTGGGGTGGAACATTCAGCCTGCAGAGGGTCTCCAGGAGAGCAGAACAAGGACGATCTTCACCAACCCACTGACAAAGACGATGGATTTGGAGTCTTTATTCAGAACAAGAGTATCACTGGAGAGACAGCTCAGTGACAGAAGACCACCACAAGCCTGCAGGCAGGAATACATGAGACAGGACATTTCAAAATGAAATAATAATCTGACCCTTAACAATCCGAAAACCTTGCTATCAGACAGGTTTTTAGGAAAAACAAATGGAACTCGTGAAAAACAGCCTTAATATACCGACAGCCTTGGATTCCGACTCCAACGTGACATTTTATGTCACCAATCAGGATAACGGCGTATTATCTGACTGAACAATCTGACGGATTGGTTACGTTCAGACTGCAGGACTTAATGCTCAATTTGGATTTTTTTGTGAAATCCGATTTTTTTGCAAGTTCAATTACATTTCCAATTAAATGCAACTTGTATGTGATCTGCTGTGTGAACTTCATACGACCCAAAAGTGTCCCGCATGCGCAGAAGAGGACACGACAACGTCACACGCAGCGAGCGTACTCAGTGTTTGTGGAAGTAAACACGGATGATAACGGTGGAACGTGTCTTGCCTGTCATTCCCCCGCTGCCGCCCCCACCACTGATGGTGGAAACAGAAGTGTGACCGCGAACTAAACTGGCATCAGCAGCCAAATACTGCCTGTGCATTCCGGCCACTTCCGGAACGCACAGGCAGTATTGGGGGTGGAAGTGGTTGGAACTTGCACAAGTGCACCAGTCAATTAGGCATGAAATCCAGCGATGCATAGTGTTCTAACACTACACTAGTTATTATAACAACTATAAACAATAAATATTAACAGCAAATGATGCTTCAAGCATCAAGCCCTCCTTGTATCTCGACCTCCGACATAAAAGAAAGTTTTACATTTGGTGTCAGATTATCGAGTCATGACTGTACATACATAGAGGACCTTGATCTGTACAATTCCTCAGAAAAGCAGATTATATGCCAACTTCATGTCGTCCATAATAAACAAATGTCAAATCCCCCACTTGTAATTCCTGCAGTACATTCACTTTTATTTTGCCGTTTCTCTGTTCATTGATTTGCACACTTTCCAAAGGGTGAACTTTGCCTCTGTCTGGAATGTATTCTGTGTGGCAGCACAAGATAAATGTAGCCAAAGAGCAGCAAAATGCATCTTTACCCTGATGTTTAATGTACAGCCAGTAAGCCCTGCTGATTGAAGCAACAACACAGACGGGAGAGCTCCGCCTTTTCATCCATCAAACTATTTCTATGGTGTTAAATGAGCATTACAGCTGGCGCGGCTGTGGAATTTAAACTTTGTTCCCAAACTTGATGATCAGACTAGAGGGAATAATATGAACCAAAAGTTTGTTTTGGAGGTGAGTGAAAGACAACACCTTAAAAATGAACAAGTTACTGCACCTGCGAGGTCCTAGTACATCATCAGCAGGGCCTCACCAAAACACAAAAACATGCACACAACGTCCCACAAGTAGTCACACACACATGCATACAGGGAGATACACAAACACTAATTCAGTCACTCACGTAGACACACATCAGATTAGTGGAGCCACAGGCTCTAAAGCCACAAACAGCAGGAACTTAATTGAAGCAGGCAGGAACCAAAGAATGTCCTGAGCGTGTCAAATGCTTTCCCTCGCCACTGAGATTGTGACATACACTTCTGAACCAACGGGTCATCATTATCAAATAGAGGCATGACTCACTCGCTCACACTCCGTTTCTCCGCCACTCTCTCCGTCCCCTCTCTCCCTTTGTTTCCCCTTTTTCATTATCGATGAGACACATGACTGCTCACAGCTGCAATGCATCGAGGGAGCCATAAAACAGGTCAAAATAAATATTCTCCAGACACACGCTTTAGACTCAAAATAGGATCGGCTCTGACGGACTAAGGAGAGAGAAAGGTGAAGCGGGAGAGAAAAATCCTCTGTGTGTGTGTGTGTGTGATCACGATAGAAGGTTTATTGTGTATCCAGCAGAGTTCTTTCAGTTACACTGCTTAAGTTGTGGATTGGATATTGGATAGGTAGACATGCAGACAAATACAAATCATCCAAATCAGTGACAGCAGCAGAAAATTGGTTTGTGAGTATTTTGGCAGCTCAGTTTGCCAAGGTGAATACACGCAGAGTGTTCAGCTTTTTGGCTGACGCTGTGCTGTCACATTTCTCTCTGTTCTAACATTGTGAGCACCTTCATTGTATAATCGCACATTAACTGGTTTTAATTATGATAAGAGGGAGCAACAGAAATCACCCGAAAATGGGAGACCCTCCACATCAAAATGCAACCCGTATTAAAGTGTGTTTCCTCACATGAGAAGGTTATGAGAAGACATGAAAGCTGCATTTACCATGAATGCAGGACACAATTAAACGTTAGTGGGAAAACTAAACAAGGAGGCAGTTACTTATGCTATACAAATAAGATCCAAGGCTTGGCATCACTTATACACTATCTAATACAATAGATTTTCCTTTTAGCTTCACCTCACTGACTGCACACACGTCTCAGAAGCATGGTCATACATCCCCTGGTATACAACAAGAAGTGACTCCCGAATGAACACATATCTGTCTGTGACTAACATTTGCCACATCATCCAGAAAACGCAACATATAAATAAGAGGACTTTGGAGTTACCAGTACTCTTCTTCCTTCCCGTATCTCAGCACTATTCCATCTGTTAAACTGACATCAACCCTCTATCAAACTCTCAGGAGGACAGCAAACAAGCCAACCACCAAATGTCAGCGCAACAGAGTGCAGCTTAAGATTCGTAACTTGTAATTACTGTATTTCAAACTGATTCTAACACTTCTTGGTGCTGGAAAAACGTCATCATATTAATGTACTTGCCCCACTGCCCAAACTAATGGCTAAAAAACAACAACAACAACAAAAACTGGTAAATATCTTTATCATACAACTGAATCACATTTTTGTGAATTCTACACAGAAAAGGCCATAACAGGTTTCCAGTGTGTTGGCGAGAGCTTTGTGTAGATAGTAAACCTACCCACAAAATGCTGCACATCATCTTCAGGAAATGCTTTCACCAATAAAACTTGCAAACCACATAAAAACTCAGCAGTGATGAGCAACAAAAGTAAAGAAACAAACAACATAGCACATTACTTTCCCTTCTGAGTAATTAGGAAAGTAATTTGCAATAAGTAACTGATTATTATTACTGTTGTCTAACACTGGTTCTCAGATTCCCATCCACATTATGAAAAACTGATTTTAAGGACTCTTTCTTTAATTTTACAGATTTCTTTCTGCTTTTTATCTACATATATAAACACAGTTACATCACAATTGTAAAAATAGACTCAACAGACTTCACATGTCTAATGAAAAACAGCACAACAGCAAAATCCTACACCTGGCAATAACCATAAAATGTAATTTCTCTTTAAAGAAAATTGACTTTTTTTCACATAAAAAAGACATATCTAAATATCCTTCAATTAACATAAAAAAAAACAAAAATATACCTGAAATAAAGGCTAAAAAAAAAAAAAAAAGATGTATTTTAATTATGGAAAACTACTGTTAATGAAATAGTCTTTTTCTGTTATTTAAAGTAATTTTTTGGCACCCTGATTGCAGGAATACTATTTTTTTTGTTGTTTGTGTTTTTTGCAGTGTGTTGTGTCCACATGAGTTACAGAAAACCCTAAAAAAATAAAGTATTATTCAGTATCTAAAGAAGTCACTGCTCTTAGCCATTAGATTGCATATCAGTTTATTTGGCTTCCATTTAATAAAAATACAAATGTGAATGAAGAAAAGAAACTGTAAGAAAGACAGAATAAGTCATTTAGACAGTAGCAAACAGGCATGGAAAAATAACAAGCGAAAGACAGAGATTTCTCAAACATCAGAGGCTCATATATTCTGGTTACTTTACATCGTCGTATAGGCGCCGAGTGTAACAGAGGCAGCAGCACAGAGACATTCACTCTCATCATTTGGCAGCAAGTGAGCCTTCACTGGAGGTAGGAACAATTTTCGGTCGTTAGAAAAGTAGCAGGTACGTGTCCATACCAGAGCTACCTAAAATTACACTGCTGATTGCAGCCAGTGCAGCAGGGTAGATGAAGCAAATGGAGGGTGGTGGGAAGTGGTAAAGAATGTGTGGCACAGGGCACCTTTTGTCAGATGGCTCAGCAGGACTTTTTCCTTCACAAACTCCACAAAAACACAGCTTCATTCAGTCCCACAAATAAAGTTATATTATTATTCATATCAAACAGCTCTCTGGCATGATATCAATAACCAGTACAGGTTTATTCTGCTTTACATTTCAACCACGCAGTCTGTATGGATCCAAGGACTGGCAGCTGGGAGATGTTTCAGTCTGGCAGTAAATCAAAATATCAAAATAAGCCACTGAAAACCGGTAGAAGCCCAAAACCACAAAGAAACATGAAGCAGCAAATAGGGCTTGGGCATGTTCTGGTGACTTCCACCCCGGGGGAGCGCTCCGATGGGGTGGAAGTGGCCAGAACGCACATGTCAGTTTAGAATAGCAGTCACAGCTCCCCGGCGGTGATGGGCGAATGGCGGATACACTCCAACGTCACCATCCGTGTCTACTTCTGTAAACACTGAGCACACTCGCTGCATGTGACGTCGTCGTGTCCTCTTCTGCGCATGCGGGACACTTTTGGGTCGTATAAAGTTCACACAGCAGATCACATACAAGTCGCATTTAATTGTAAAAGTGAACGAACTCACAAAAAATCTGATTTCACAAAAAAATCCAAATTGAGCATCAAATCCTGCAGTCTGAACGTAGCCAATCTGTGGGATTGTTCAGTCAGATAATACGCCGTTATCCTGATTGGTGACATAAAATGTCATGTCAGAGTCGGCATCCAAGGCTGTTGGTATGTTAAGGCTACTTTTAGTGGGTTCCGTTCATTTTTCCTAAAAACCTGTCGGATAGCAAGGTTTTTGGATTGTTAAGGGTTGGATTATCAAGTCACGACTGTATTCGGTCCAGTGGCACTTTAAGTAGGTTTGCTTTATTGCATAACCCAACACTGGCCAACAAACTAACCATACACATGAAGTAAAGACTGCTGTGTTAGGAATTCAGCTGAGAGCATTCTAAAGTCAGAGAATAACTACATTAAAAGTGTAGGGGAAAAAAAATAGTTAAACTTCTTGGTTGTAAAATATCTATCAGGTCCACTTTGTTCATACAGACTGAACTGACACACAACCATAGAGGGCAAATATCAGACATACACTGTGGGACATCTCTGCATTTATAATAACACTGGGCAGCGAACTCAGAAATTCTTGCTGACGTAGCGCATGTTGGAACATTTTTCACGTACAGAAATCTAAAATGTTATATAGGTGAGGTGACCTTCACCTGACAAGGTGGCTCTGGAGCAGACCTGCAGCAGCGCAACGAAGACATTTCATCTTTTACTGCATACACTGCTTTTAGTTGAAGAAGCACAGACGCTGGCCTTGATGATGCAAGGACACCATGTGCCTGAGCCCTGTAGTATATAGCTGTCACAAGGAGCCTTTGGTTTGTTACCCAAACCGCTCACTCTCCTCATCCACTGCAGCTCTTCCACACACACAGTGAGGATTGGGGGATTGATGGATACACAACATATGCACACTTACAGACATAAACACAAGCACAAACAGGGTGTAACAAACAGTGAGAGAACCAAAAATGGCCACAAACACTATAGAATATTTTGTGAAGAGTATTGCATGATGGCTGTGAAAGGGATTTCAGTGGCTTCACAATTAAGGGAAAAGATTTGGCGGAAAAAGTTGCATAAAAGAAAGAAGCCAAAATGTGCCGTCCTGAACATTTTTACTCTGTAATCTAACATTTTGGCTTCCAAAATTGAGATGAATGGGAAACTACATGAGATTGTTGTATTGCATCCAGGCAGCAGTCCATCTTCACAAGGCTGCATATTACTTAGCTCAGATTTATCTTCAGCAACTTCAGCCATGCATAGAATAAGCTGTAATGTTATCTTATTATCTTCACCTTGACTTGCAAACATTTCACTTCTCATATTCATGAATTATAACAGCTCAGTGTCTGGAGAGTCTGCAGTGGCTTAATCTTGCTCCAGTTTTGAGCAAACAAGTCTATTCCACCCCCTGACATCTGTTTTCTTGTCTTGGTCTGCAAGACACGGAGGTGTTTACTGACAAACAGAATTTCTCTTTGCTCTTTTGTAGCACGCTGGAAATGTGCTTTGACTCATACTCTGATTTCGATAAATACCCATAATCATCATTTATCCAAAAATCACAGACATCTGAACCCAGACTGTGCTGAGTCACATTTAGCAGCTGAACAGCTTCATCTACATCCATTCATTTGCTTGATTTTCTTTGGTGGGAGACGGTCGTTGATGGAGGTTGGTGCCAGATAGGCTGTCACTAGGGTAGTAGGATATAAACACATACAGGGAGTCAGCCAAGAGATTATATGGTCAAGTTTAGTCTTGTTCAGTCCGGCTGGTAAGTCTGGAACACTGAGCCATCCTAATATTGTGCACAATACATTAGAATTTAGTAAACTCTGATCTTTTGTTTCATCCTTTTCTAAAGCGTGCAGCTCACTTGGTTCCACCAAAATGTTCCACAGCATCTGCAGTTCAGCTGTTCTCTTGCATTAAAATGAAATGTATGTGTGTTTTCTGTTCCTCCACAGTCCGGCAAAGACAAAAATGAGAACTTTAAAGTTGGATACATTCAATAATTTTCAAAAACATCTTTGTTCTGTGCATCGCAAATCGATGGGTTTTAAATCAGGTGTTTTGTCTGTATCGACTTTCCTTGAACTGAAGTAAACTGAAAGCACAATACATTGAGATAAATAAGAAACAAAAGAAAGATGCACTCTGAGAGTAAAGAGACATTAGGACTGACAATCATGTATTTACATTGATCCTGCTCCTCTAAATGTGAAAGCTGTTTTCCAACTAGCTAGCAGATCTCAGAAATGCAAACTAAAACACTCTGGTCCAAAAGTCTTTAGTTTGTCCAAACTCAAAACCACCTCAGCTGGAAGCCTCAACAATAAAACTCTACAGATGGCACATTTGTTCATCTGCTCTTGGATGCAAAAGAGTAGAATAAACACAAAATGTATCAGTCTACACTGAAAAAAATAAAGTATTTTTGGTCTCATATGTGTAAATGACTGTAAAATCGGTTTACTGACCAAATAACATGTTTTGTGCGTTTGTAATAATCCTTTGCTCTTAAGACATTACCAGCTTAAATATATGGCTCAATCTGCCGAGGTATGTGGTAGAAAGATTACCCCTGCATTTAAATGTCAAAGGAAAGCAGTTGAACCCTGTAGTCATGACCATGGTGATGGCGGCGTGCATAGACACAGCGGCCACTTCAGGAGACAACAAAAGTGAAAGTTTTGAGTGTCTTGTCTATCTCAGACGTTCGTTCCGCAAAACTTGCAGCTGGGAGACTTTGCTGGGCGTCAGGACAGTGAACGGTGCTGGAATTGCGGTGATTGGTTGTGATGTGAACATACTACACCAACATGGAGTCCGATCGGAGACAACGCCGGCAGTTACCCGAGAGAGAAGGAAGCGCAAACGGTACGAACGTAAACAGAGGAGGAGAGCCGGGATCCATGCTAGGCTAAAGGCTAACCCCTCCAGACCAGCAGGACCGTCCTCCTACTCTCCAATGTCCGCTCCCTCCACAACAAGCTGGACGTTTGCTGAGAGAAACCCACAGAGAGTGGAGGGACTGCTGTGTGTCTGCTTTAACAGAAACATGGCTCCATGACAACATGCCAGACGGACATACAGCTGGAGGGGATGCAGACAGACAGACAGCTAGCTCTGGGCAGCATCTGCAGCTTCACCATCGTCACACCATCATGTGTGTCTTTGTGACCTGAAGACCTACCAGGACCTGAAGAGGTTCACCATGTTCAACGAATGCAGCGTGCATGGATGCAGCGCCCCCTTCAAGCGACAGCGAGAGTGAACGTTTAGTGTCTTATCCCAGATGTTCATTCTATTAAACTTACTAATTAAATGATCCTGAAGAAACGCTCTCTTATCTCGCCTGTACTACTGTGTATGTACAGGCAAGATGACGACAAACTTGATTTGAATTGATAATCACCATACATTTAATTGTCAATCTCTGCTATACCATCTGTCATGTTAACTATCATAATACATCATTTAAAACAGTGAAACATGAGTATGACTACAACCATTATTCTTCAGTAAATATGTCAAACCTCTGAACACAACATGCATCTTGTTGATTCAAAATACGTCATTTTTCCATTATGTAGGATTCTATAGCTATAATTGCATTTGACTTTGGAGAATACTTGGTAGCAGCGATAGAGCAGCAGAGACAGACTGCCAATGCCTGATGGCCCATTGTTCCTGTATCAATGTGGAATTTTATGAGTGAAATTGCACTCTATCTGCATTAAAATTCTAAGTTAGCTTCGCAAAACTGTCAAAAGGTAAGCCTTTCAATTTCTAATATTTATGAAATAATGGAATAGAATAATGGTAGGATGAATTCAGTCTACTTAAAGTGATGGAGAAATTTTAACACCCCGTGACAGTATTGTGGCTCATTGCCTGCGAAGCATTAACCTTTTTCAGCGAGAGGAGTCATGACACCGCCGGTGCTCAGTCAGACACCACACGGGTTTCCGGTGGCTGCGGCCGTCACAGAATCTAAAAAGTTTATCTGGACTTGGACTTGGCACAACTCACATGAACATCGTTATATCAAAAGGACAGAAGACTACGTGATCACACGCGCACAGTTTTTTGCGCGCAAGTATCACTCGGGTTTTACACACATCAAAGCAGAAAGCACAAGCATTCCCTCTCTTCTTCAGTGTGGTGCATGTCGATGTGTGTGTGTGTGCAGTAGGTCTGAGCAGGTGTGGGGCATTTTCTCATCTCTCAGTGGTGCTCTTAAGCCCGAGGCTGCGTCTTCTTTTCAACACTTCAAAAAAAAAAAAAAAGTGGGTAGTCCATCATCGTTAGGAATTTCATGGATGTTACGCAGGGTTACCAGAGGATATAGTCAGATTTAATAGCCCAAAAGAACAAATTGTCATTTTATTAAAATGAGGATGATTGTGTTAAAAAGTTGATTTATTCTGTGTGATGAAACATGAAGATAAAGCCTAATCTTTAAGGGAAAAGGCGTTGAATCCCTGTTGTTTCGAATTTGGAAATCCAGTTCAGAAACATGCCGTTTAAATTGGCTAATAAAACAAACATGACATTGCAGTGACCCCTATTATCTGTAACTTGTTGTTTTAAGTTCTCCGGTTCTCTTTTTTCCCTCCACAGATGAGTGATGTAGCTGCAGAAATGTATGTGACAACAAGTCATCAAATTTGCTGCAGAATTTTCCTCTCAGCTCAACAGTGTCCCTGTGTGACTTTGAAGCAAAGCAATGTTAACTTCCCATTACATTCATCCATAATTGATCACTGAGGTGGTAGTGTTGGTATCATTACTTGAGATTGAAAGCGAGCTATTTTCTACTCAGGTCCTTTAGCTGATACTTGTATCTCGGTGGCAGTTTGTCTGCAGCACTGCTTCACATCCATCGATAAGATAAATTCACTCTTCGATGAATATTGAAGGTCCCACATGATGAAAATCCATTTTTATTGGGTTCTGTGTTGGTTATAAACTTGGAGGTGTAAAGTAAAAGCTATTAAAATTCTGCTTTGTGTTTACTCCTACCATTTCTCAAGCTCTGCCACAGCTAGATGGAGCTTCATCAGCCTGTTCCAGCTGAAGAACCGATAGTCTTCTAGCTTATTTTGCGTAATCCTGCTCCCTCACTGCCTGCAGCTACCAGTTGAGTCACTCCACCAGGTTTATTTACTTTCTAGAGCTGCATGTCAAACTCTAAAATGTCCTGGCAACAAAAAAAAAAGCACATCAAGTGCTCTGCTGTTGGCTGCAACACAAGAGTCTTCATGCACTCCCAACATCTGAGGAACAACAGGCCCGGTGGCATACTTCTATTTTTGATAGCAATCTCACAACAGCAAGAGGAAAATCCTTTGCATTAGCATGTTGTGCAGCCAATGTGGCCAATGTTACAATGAGCTTGCATTGTATATCCACGGGCCATTGTAAAGCTGAGGGACTTTTAAAGATGGTGGAAACTTTCAGAGTGATGTGAAACCAAGGACTGGGTGCGTTACTCTTGTGTCATTGTTTACATTGTTTGCTTCTCCCCTGCTCTCTTACTTTAATGCATCAGGCTGAATTCCTAATAAAACTGCTCTCATTTACATATTTTCCTGTTTCTGTTGTCCGACAACAACACGAGCATGAGAACGTGACTGAAACACAGCCCATTCATACCACATGCTAGCCGCCAGTCACTTCAGAACTACTTTTCTGCTCTATACTGCTTAAATATAAATGTTATAACACCGCTACACTGTGTGACAAACTCACCATACGTATGGGCAAAAAAAAAAAAAACACCTGTGCTGTGAATGTGTCGATATTTCCATTTACAATGATCGCTCAAGAAGAAAGTCCTGGTCTCACACTCTCATTTGTGTTTGTCAGCTTCAGCGTGGTGTGCTGTGGTGGTCGGTGCCTTCAATCAGCCAGATTCTTGGTCCTGAAGGGGGTTTGGACAGCCGCAGCTCAGCTGTATTTAAAGCTATAGGCACTGAAACAGCCCATTTAGAACATGGGGTGGAACAAACATGATAAAAGGAATCATTTTTGCAGTGTTTTGAGCTGAACATTTGAAAGGCACATTGTAGGGACATGAGAGACTTTCACTAATTTGCTGAAAAGGGGGGCAATATGGGGCCTTTGAAGATCATGAAAGGGGAATTCATTAAACATAAGTTAACTAACTTGATTGACAGAAAAATAAATACTTCTTTGATTCTTCGTGAGCATGCTGCCTCAACAGTTGCCTAGACAGTGCCGGACTGTTGGCACTGGTTAAGATTTCTCTTTCATTGTCATCTGCTCTGTGGCCTCAGGCTCGATCTGACTTTGTGTTATAATGACACCATCCATACCCACACAATCTGCACAAATACAGATTCTGAACTAGCAGCAGCCATATGGCAGGTTACTGGCCTGCATAATTGGCTTAAACAAGAAACAGTGTGTGTGTGTAGCGCCTTTGTGTGCGAGTCAAAGTGTGTGAGTGCGTATGTAGGCGGCCACGTCGATAATCATGCAGCAAATGAGCCGGCTGTCGTTGCTGTGGTCCCTTGACAGAGCTGCTGCAGCCACAGAGCACCCGGCACTCGGAACACACATACACTGCGTCTTACACTGTCAAAAAGTTAACTGCTCCACATACTCGTCAAAAAGCACACGCACACACACACATTTCTGGGTGGATTTGGTATCAAGTGCTAACTTGTTTTGAAATCCAAACTCCTAACCTCTTTATCCGTGATGCTAAGTCGTCACGCATTATCATCATAATCACAGCGCATCACTTTTCCCCTTGAAGTTCTCCAGAGGGGTATGTAGTCTCGCCTTCTTTTCCGTTGTATTTTCGCTTCCTGAAATGCCCAACCCATCATCTCCTGACACTGCTTCTCTATGTGCCTGTCAGTGTCACCTACCGTCGTCTCCCAGGGTGCCTCTCGCTGTCTCACTATCCAGCTATAATTCTCAGAGGGAATAAACCCAAAAGTTACATTAGGAATGGCTGTTTGCTATGCTGCAATGAGTACCATCGACAGAATATAAATACTTACAGACATGGCCTACTGTACACAACACTTTACATTATTTTTTACTGATCTAATGTCAAGGGGAAATAATAAAGAGTCAACTTTACATGATGGCCTTGAGCTCTGTTAGGAGCATTTCCAAATTTCTACTCAAGACTGTGGAGAGCCAGATTATTATGAAGATCAGAAAAGTAACTTGGCAGCGATGCAAAAGTACCTTCTAGTGGTTTTTCTATTGTTTTTACAAAAACACACAGGCTGAGAGGTTTTGTGCAGAGTGCAGCAGCTGGGTAGAAACTGTCTGACACAAACTATTCCAGCTACAAAACATGACCCTTCGTTTAAAACCTCGCACAGCCGTCGCACCGAATAAAGAATAAAAATGTTAAAAATCTGCAAGAAACAAACTAACAAACCAAAATCACACAAACAATTCCCATTTGTCAAACATAAACTTAGAAAGTCAAGGATATTTTTTTTTTTTCCCAGTTGCAACAAATAATAAACGTTGCAGACGGATTTAAAGATATTTTTGTTTTATATCCAGAGAGAATATTGCCATGTACTGTAGGTTATACATGCACCATTATTGGCAGGCTCATACTTACTGGAATTAGTACACAGGGACATTAAATATTATCTACCCAAAAAGCATGTGTGGTGTACAATCTGCTGTATCTCATGCTATAATTTGTTTTATGTATTCAGTGATTAATTACCTGAGGAAGGTTCTTGATCCAGGAACTCGTGCACCTGATTCAACTGATCAAAAGCCTTTTAATTCATTTTATTCCAAAAGCTAAACTGGCCAGAGGACAGGAGTGGCGAAAACCATCTTAAATTGTCTTTCCTGAAAGGTTGATGTCTACACTCGAGTCTTCAAGTTCTCCTGCACAGTGTGGGAGTAGCATGCCCTCAGTGTTTCTAAAAATGCCGGTTACAGCTGGGATTGAAACAAAAACAAAGATAATAATGGCTTGAGCTGCACAAAGGCTATTCTCTCAAATCAGCAATACCCATTTCCTCGTCTGGAAAAAAAAAAAAAAGAAAGAAAGAAACTTTGATTGCGTACATAAAGTTGCTGCAGGTGGAAATCACACAATAACAGCAGCAAAAGCAAGGCCCGCTGACGATACGTCGATGGGTTCACATTATGCCGACTGAAGGAGCAAGAGAAAGCTGGGCAGCTGAGGGAGGACAGGGCAAAAGGAAGAAATTAAAAAAAGAATGGGAGAAAAATTAAGCCCTCCACTGTGCCAATTTCCTCTTACAAGCCAAAAATGGCCCATTATGTTTAATATTTTGAGTCTCAGTGGAGGAGGAAAAGAGCAGAGATGCTGAGTGGGCCGACTGGAAGAGTCATCAGTGTCAGTACAGTATCTTCGGCATAATACCATACCATCTGCTTCCAGTAAAAGCCGGGGCTAAATTTGTCTTGTGTTGTACACATGGTAGTCCGGTACCTTCAGAGCAGAGAGGCACTGAGTGGGCAACATGAGCACCGTTGAGTACGCTCACATAAAACTAAGCCAACTGTTACGCCAACTGCTAGTTCAAACACAGAAAAGTCATTCTAAAAATGTCGAAATCGGCTATGTGTTCCTCTTTATTTGGGAAGACAGCAGAGCAGCGGAGAGTCAAACGATGCCTCTGTGGTTAGAAGTCAAGCCATATCATAAAAGTCTCTGGTTTTACATGCAGGACCAGAGGGGGATTTTAGAAGAGTACACTGCAGGCTGACAGGGCCCACAAATGTGAATCACCACGAAGAGGCTGAGGCAGATCAGCATATAAACTGAGTGGTGAGGGATTGTTGATGTTGTGTGCCCTTGAGCAAGGCATACAGCCTCCAGCTGCATCATATTTTAGGATGCCAATGTGCCCACGGACTTGTTTTGAGTCTTATTTGTGGAGCTGCACAAGCAAGTGCATGTATGTGGTCATTATATCGTGCCAATATCTATGAAATATCTCTGTGGGAACCTCGGGTGGCCCCGGAGCCAAACACTCCAAAGACCCAGGTTCAGGGTTCAGTTCCCAACAGCTGTACTTCCAGCTTGGTTCTGTGTTCCAACAAACAGAAACTGGCAGCATTCAAGGGCGAGCAGCCAATAAGGGATCATGTCCTTGTCACTGAACTAGTGACTCCCCCCGGGTGGTTTTAGGTCCTTTGCAAATAAGGGAAGTGAGGAGGGGGGTAGCATGATCCTCAGCAGGCAATCCCCCCTCACCTCTCAGTGAAGCTCCCCACTGGCAGGTAAAAAGAAGACTCCATGTGCATCCATCCCCAGGCCATCGGGGGAGGTAGATTATGTGGCAACAACAGTACCAGGGAAAAGGAGGAGGCATAAGGTGAAAAAGATCCTAGTTTGAGGAGATAACAGTTGATAATATTCAACACCCCTCACAATTATTAGATTAACACTTGATGAATTGAGTGGGCCCAAAATTTTCCCTCGTTTCAACATTTGTGCAATAACCTCAAAGCGGGGACGAGAAATTTTAATCTTGCCTGCCACCAAACTGTCATCAGATGAAGGGAGAGTCAAAATAATTTGTTTATAACATGAAGCCAAAAGCAAAAACTGATTTGAACATATAGTGGCACCGGATAGTCGTCTACTGGCAACACAATGAATCAAACAGTGTGAGAAAGTAAAGTCGGGGATGATGAGAAAGACCTTTTATAGAAACAGTTATCATTTTAATAAACGCTGCTAGAATTCACAATAGCAACTGAACAAAGTAGGCATGAAATAAAAGCTATTCTTATTTAACATGTGCATACATTAGAGATGCGGATTTTGACCATTTATCTTACCCTATAGTTGAACAATCAATAAATAAATGAAATGCATGGGACAGTTCTCCATTTGCTGATTAAACTGCACTGAAGCTATTCAGCGATTAAATTGTATTTAACACAGCAAACAAGCTACAGTTTGTTGCACTTAATAACCTGTAATGTTGTTAATATCTTCTCAGTGATCTTATATCAGAATAACACTGATAGTCCAGATGCCAGAGATGCTGGAACATCTGGAACTTTGAGGGGTGGTCAGCAAAAACACCTGTAACTCCATCTGATGAACCTGTAAGAAGCTCCACCTAGTGGTGCAACCAGGTACTACAGCAAACCTACAACACATTTTCTGATACTGTCCTTCATCTTCTGCCTCATCACTCAATAGATTTTTCATGAATCGACTGAATGACTCCTCTGAGTTGAAACTGCTGTCTCCTGCAGGGAACTATCTGCTTCTCTCTGTTTTTAAAAGACTTTGGCTTCGTTTTAGTTCATTTGTTACCGTGCCGTGTTTGCTCTTACACTGCTGCATCAACTTAAAGGTAAAGTGAGCAGCTCTAATCTAATACAGCTATTGTCAAACTTAGTAAATATCTCCTCAAGGTCCACTAGCTGCTGGTCCTGCACTGAAAGGAGTTTGGGTGTCCGTAAACAGCCGTGGCTTTGTACACGGGAGAGCAATCCACATGACACAATTCCAGCGTGTCCTACATATTTTCCTGCACATGTACAGGACAAGGGAACGGCAGAGGGAGGGGAGATGTGCAGGGGGGAAAAAAAGGGGAGCAGAGAGGGCAAAGGGATGGTAAATCTGGCACATGCTGACTTTCTGCTCGCTGGCTAAACATCAGCAATGAAAAAAAATCATTTGCACTTTGGAGCAGCTTCAAAGACTTCTTCTGCTTCTTTACAATACTTTATACTTCTTTACACAGGGATTAGGAAATTGCTCAACACAGTGGGAACCAAAAGCTTTCAAGTGCTATGCACCTAATGGGAAGAATCACAGACTGCAAATATGTATACTCCAGATAAAATAGCATCCAATTCTAAACAAAAGCCTGTTTAAAAGGTATCCGATTGTGTTTTACTTTGCTCTGATGTGGAAGGACCGCATCTCTAAATCTTGTAATTTGTCCAATATTCTGACAAAAACAACAAAACCAAAAGATCCATTGTGTAATAAAACCAGTTTCCTTTTAAGCAATGCCTTCCTGCATGAGCAAAATAAAAGAGGCACCGTTTTTATAATCACCTTTATATTTAGATGGCTGTCTTCTCTGAATCATATGCCATGAACATCAGTGAGATCTTGGCTCGGCGCAGCACGCTTTTGTCTTGCTCGATTGATGGACTGCTCTGGCTTGCACATGTACAACAGCCAAGATTAGTCATGAGGACTGCAATCATCTCACAGTGTACAATAGGCATGTTGAGGGCAAAATGATTATTCTCGCTTTTTCTTCACCTCCCCTTCTAGCACAGGAAGGAAAACTTAGCCAAGAGCTTACAGATGGCCATCTCTTCCTGTCAGTGACTGACAGAGAGAAGACAGCTCTCTAACGCAAAATGCCAAGTGAACCAAAATGGAGGAAAATTGTGAGCCAGTCTTGAGAAAGGAAAAAAAAAAAAAAAAGCTGCAATGTCAACAGAAAACTCAAAAAGAGAGGCTAAAATAAGTTTTCAAACGCTGTCATGCTGTTCTTTGAAAGAACGGTTAAGCTCAGTGTTTGAGGCATTTTTATCTCTTTAAACTTTATGTGTCCTTCTAAGTGCTAAAACACTGCACTTGTAATTACACAAACTTTATTATGAAGACTGAACCAATTAATGAAATGTCACAAATCACTTCAGAAGCCTGAGTATCGTTGAGGTTGAGAGGGGCAGAATTTATGTCACAGAGCGCGGAGCTTGAACTTCTATCTACAGTCGCGCTGGATTACAGCTTTGTTGGTCTGATCTGCAGTACAGACTCTCTGTCTGCCACATTCACTACATTGAATCTTTAAGAAGAAAATGGGCACAGTCAGCAGTTGTCTGTCCACTTGTGGGTTTTGTTGTACTCTACACAGAAAGTACAACAAAGCCAGGCTGGTCTTGAGAGCAACTGAGGTGT
>NW_007577887.1:0-4979 GCF_000690725.1 Stegastes partitus
ATTAAAAGCAACAATAAAGTGTTTCAGTGTTACGAATGTGTGCGTGTGTTGCGTGCAGCGTGTGTGAGCGATTCATTGAGAAGCCTGAGGGCCTGTGGGTAGAAGCTGTTAAAGCCATTACTGCTCCATTTTGCTGCAATGTAGGCACAGAGGCGAGCTGTCAGCACAAGATCACATCAATCGAAGACTAGCTGAATGATTCTGGACTCGCTAGAGGTCATAAATGAGCTAAGAGAACAGCGAAGAGAAAGTTATTGTGTCTTTTTTTTCTTTAGCATGTGGTGAAAGTGTGTCTCTGTGAACATGAAAGAGGGCAAAAAGCATGTGTCTGCTCATGTGTAGTCGCATGGTAAGCATCCTTTTCTGGGAAAGACCTGCTTGTCTCATTAATAGGTTGTTGCCGGAGGGGAACAATATGCAAACCAAGCAGGAAAAAATGGAAATCAAAATATATTCTCCCACCCATTATGGTCGCACACACTCACTGAAACAACACAGAGACACACGCACACACACACACAGTCACACAGTCACAGTGACTGACTCCAGCAGGGACTTGGATCACTCTGATGATGCTGATTACAGATGGATCAATCACTCGATCAAATAAATAAGCATCACTGCTTGTTTCAGTGTTTCTCCATCACAGCAGAACATGATTGTGTTGAAGCTGCTGCATCCTGAATCAAAGTTTTCAGAGCTCTCACCCTGAACGAGGAGCCCCAGAGTGGCCAGCAGGAGAGTCAGGGACATGATCATTGTGCTGCTGGTGTGTCAGAGTCTGTGAAAGGTCTGGACAGACACTGATCAACGCTGAGCTCTTAACGTCTGGGAGCACATCAGCAGGACACATATGCAAACACACAGTCAGTCAGCTGCAGCTGTTCTCAACACATCATGATGTTTCCATGTCAGTGTTTGGAGTGTTGACTGTTGAGATGATCCAGGATATCATTTAGTCACAATGTGTGTGACGATATTTACTGATATAAAATTTATTGTGAGTGAAATCTGAGGCCAGTTATACTGAAAGATGTTTTAACAGCTGGTTGTGTTTTTTATGTTGGCCTCAAATCAATCAATTGTAGATAAATGTTTCTTCTTTTTTCTTTTTTTTCTCCAGTTAATTCAACTGCATAGAGTCTTAAGAATTCTTTAATTTATTCTGCATTGACTTATTCAAACCACAGAATAGATGTTTTTAATGTTTAATTGCACAGGTTTGGGCAGTTTATACTGTCTATATGCTGACACTGTTCTGATTCAGTAGATATAGTTATATAGAGGGGGTCACTTCTGTCTTGTGTTATTTTATGATTCCAGTTGATGGACCTTGAAGTTTTCTTTGACATTTTTAACACAATATTTTCTGAGATATCTGTTATGTTTGGGTTTTCATTGATTATGAAGATTTCTGATGCTGAAGTGTGTCAATATATTGTGTGTGTGTGTGTGTGTGTGTGTGTGTGTTCAGTGAACCGTATCAGCTCAGTTTCTGTTCAGTGTGACTGAGGGAGGTTTTTGTACGATGCTTTTTCACTGTGTGAACGAATACTGACTGTTGATGTAGAATTCAGCCATACAGTAATAAACTGCAGCATCTTCAGTCTGGACTCCACTGATGGTCAGACTGAAGTCAGTGTTTGATCCTGTGCCGCCTGNCAGAGTTCAAGTGTCAGGACTATAAAGTCTCCCAGAGCACTGGAGCATGGTGCTGCTGATGCAAAGTGGCTCTCTATGGAAATGTCTGACTGACTTGACACAGTTTGAAAGGAAAATGTCAACTCTCATAACAAATTATTTCTGTTAGAATAATACAGGGCAGTCTGAAGTGCACTAATATCTGTCTTAATTAACATGGCTATTTAGATTGAAACTTGGAGAAGATCTCTGTTGAAATCATTTTTTTGTTGTAATTTCTCACCTACCAGAAACTACATTGTGTGAATTTATAAATAAACAGAACAATGTAGATTTTTGGGTTTAGAAATGAAAAGCAGGGTGTCATCTGCTTAAGTGAACATGAATTTAGTGTTGTTCAAGTCTAAAATGAGCTCTCACTATTAATGCATTTGATGGATTTATAAGAAGTGTGTCAGAGAGTACGGAAGCGCTGAACTGCCACTCCCCCCCAAAAAAATAATAAAAGGATCAGTATTTCGTTGTAACGTGAAAGTGTCTCATTATAACGAGACAGTATTTATCACGTTGTAACGTGAAACCATATCATGTTTGGGAAAACAGCGGGCAGAGCATGGGTAAAGGGAGGAATATGGCTGTTTCACACAATTGCATTAAGTTCTACTTCATGCTTGGGTTGAGACATGGTGACATTCTATACACGAAAGTCACTCTTCTGGTACACTACGATTTCGTAGAAACTTCAACAGTGGGGCATCACTCAGGGCTGCCATTGTGTCGCCAGCTGCCACTGCAACGGCCAAGTGCCAGTTCACAACCAGGGCACAGGAGTCCTCCTCTGCTGAGACCAACGTGACACCTTATCACATTATCATGAGATGAATACGTATCACCTTATCACGTGAAACGTATCTTGTTATAATGAAATAAAAATGTATTTTGTTATAATGTGACAAGCTAGTATGTTGTTAAAACGTGATAATATCTCGTTATAATGTGAAAAATATCTTGTTAAAACGAGACACTTATCACGTTATAACAGGATACTGACCCATTTCTTTTTTTTGAGGAGTGGCTGTTGAGCGCTTGCACAAGAGAAAGTCATTCATTTAGCAGTTCATATATTTGGTGTTTGACATTTAAATAGGCAGATGTAGTTTCATCACGTATGTCCCTTGTAGCTCCTCGTTTTAAATGGTTCCAATTCATTTTAAACTTCCTTTAGATAACACAACTTTACATATTAAAGATAATATTTGTGCATGTCGAGGGATGTGAAGATTTTATTTGTGCTTCATGTTTTCTTCAAACATAATAGAGATGAAGTAGCTGTGATCCAGACTGAAGCTGAGGTCAAAGGTCATGATGGAAACTTTTTACATTTTTTTGTCCTAAGTTGGATCCTCTTGATTATTTGAAAAGAAAATGAATAAGCAGAGTTTATATTCAACAAGAACNGAGCATGGTGCTGCTGATGCAAAGTGGCTCTCTATGGAAATGTCTGACTGACTCCAGCAGGGACTTGGATCACTCTGATGATGCTGATTATCAATTGATCAATCACTTGATCAGAAAACTGAATGTGTCAGTGTTCATTTATATGAGGTTTTGGTTGAGTTTGTTGACAGATTGTGTTTTAGATATTTTTGAAGTTTTAACAGTCTGTCAATGGCTGCAAGGTGGCTCGGTAGTTAGCACCGTTGGCCGCCGGTTCACGTCCCGGTGAGGACACCAGAATCTTTCTGCATGGAGTTTACATGTTGTCCTCGTGCAGCGTGGGTTCTCTCTGGGTTCTCCGGCTTCCTCCCACAAAGTCCAAAAACATGTTGAGGTTAATTGGTGATTTTTAATTGTCCATAGGTGTGAATGTGAGTGTGCTTGGTTGTCTCTCTGTGTAGCCCTGTGATAGACTGGTTACCTGTCCAGGGTGTCCCCTGCCTTCACCCTGAGTTGGCTCGGATAGACGCCAGCCCCCCGCAACCCTACTGAGGATTAAGCAGTGTATAGATAATGGATGGAAGGACAGTCTGTCAAGTTCATTAAATTCATAAATCTCATGAAAGTTAATGATTTAGTATAAATTTAATAAATTCTCAACAAATATATAAAGTATGTAAATTTGTAGCACTGTGTTATTTCCAGTTTTATTTTCAGCTGGCAAAATGATACAAACAGCAAATCATTTAGTTGAGTTTGTTTGTTTCAGAGTCAGAGAGCCGTGTCTCTCTACAGTCAGAGGTTTTTGTACGACGCCTCAATCAGTTTGTATCACTGTGGTGGACTTTTGGTGGAGGAACCAGACTGGCTGTTGGAAGTAAGTTCAATCAGAACTGTTTTTTTGGTGTTATATTTCTTTTTCTTGGCACGTCGTTTGTATTCATGTAAAATAAACTTCTTTTCATGTTAATATTAAATTTGTTAACAAGTAGTTTTGCAGCGAGTCACAAAGTTCATTTTAAAAATGTAAATTTTAAAATTCATTGCAGTGAGTCTAAAACTTCAGGATGGTCCAGAGGACAAATCATTATTTCTGGTTTAATAGTTGAATGTTGAGGGTTTGTAGGTTTAGTTCAGTCTGACAGTCAGAGAGCCGTGTCTCTCTACAGTCAGAGGTTTTTGTACGACGCCTCAATCAGATTGTATCACTGTGGTGGACTTTTGGTGGAGGAACCAGACTGGAATTCGGAAGTAAGTTCACATTGTATTTAATACTAAATATGTTGTCGTAAATAATTTGTTTCTGAACCATTTTGATGGTTTGATGTTGAGAATAAAATGTCATTTTTTAAGTATACCACAAATTTAGTAGGAATATTTTTATTGGCCTCATGGAGGTTAACTCAGATCAGCTTTTCTAAACTTCATGTCCACATTTAATTTGATGCTTAACTTTGAGGGATACAAAAGATAAAACATTTTTCCTGCAATGACAATGATGGTATACAATTTAATGTTTTCAAGTTAAACTGAACAGTTTATAATTCGGTTTGAATTCATGTTACATGATGATCAGAATGCAGAACATTTTATGGTTGTGAGTTACTTTTCTTTACTTGTTTCTACTAAATATTTGAAAGTTATGTTTATTTAAGACTTTTGAAGATTAGAATTAAAATTGTTGTTGTAAATATTTCTACATCTACTTCTTTTATTTCCAGAGCAGTTTGACATATTTCAGGTGAAACTGTGAGATGATTCTCTCTGAGCTGATTTACATGAGAGCTTTCTTAAAGGGAACTGAAACAATGTGTGAGTGAGTGACTGCTGGAGCAGAAACAGCATCTGACAGAAACTCCTTCAGGGACTAAATCAACTGTCTCACAGTCAAGGTGTCCACG
>NW_007577887.1:5409-80172 GCF_000690725.1 Stegastes partitus
TTGGTTTGACTTTCGTGCTGCTCTGTGTTTGCTCTTCATAATGATACAGTTGATGTTTTCATGCAATAAAGCTTCTTGTCTTCAAATCAGCAGTGTTCAATAGTTTTAATATTAAGTCAAACATCTTACCATATTATTTCTATTTTCACTGTCACAGTAAAACACAAAGTAATAAAGTGTTCAAAAACATAGAGGAAAGTTAATGTTCAAATTATCTTCAAATAAATCCACCATCCCAACATCATTAGAAAAATAGAGCAAAAATATCACATAACTACATGCTACATAAAAAAAATCTTACATTTATTTAACAATAAAAAATATTGACAGGCAAGTAATTCTGAAAAAACAACAAACAAACAAACAAAAAAACACTGAAATTCAAATGAAATTTAAAAAAAGGACAAAATTATACATAAGTCAAAACTGTATCAAAGAGACCTCGTTAAACATGATTTGTATTTGCTGGATACATCAGATGATCTCTCATGAAACCTTGGAGAGAGAATTTTAAATGATAAAGACTGATATATTGAAATAAATAAATAAATAAAATCAGAATGCAAACACAGTCAGTTGACTGGAGCTGTCCTCAACACACCATACTGTTTCCTCCTCAGAGCTAAGTCTTTCCTCAACATTTATATATTTGCAAGTGAATATTTTTCTCTCTAGCCGGTTAGACACACATCTTGCACTGCAGAACGTCTTGTGTGCCGTTGTGATTTAAGACTACACTGTAAAAATGAGAAAGCATGTTCAACTCAAAATAATTTGTGACCTGCCTTAAAATCTCGAGTTGGACAAGCTAAGAAAATTGAATTGTCTCTATATTTGAGTTCCTTCAAGTTAGAATTAATAGCTGGGCTGACAACATAGTGCCATTGACTTTATGTTTTTCAACGCATTTCAAATTACACAATGCTGTATCCAGCAGCCATTACAAGCCACAGAAGTCTCTGTCATGTTGGCTTCTTGCTACCCAAACCCCCACAATGCTCTCGACCACACAGACACAGGAGGGCTACGAAGCCAGATTAGTGGGTTAGCGAGGTATGTTGAGCTTAAGTTTTCAGAGTCACCCGGGTGGCTCTCTTTTTACCTGGCGACATCTCCATGGTAACTGATGCTGTGGAGTTAACTTGGTTGGGAGCAGGTTATGTTCAGAGTTTCGGATTTAAATCGGCTGGAAGTAGCGTCTCCATTTAACCAAATCGTTTCCTATTATTTATGAGCGATACAGACTCTCAGCTGAGGGAATATGTTTTACCTGCAAACATGTCGAGCTGTGCGTTACTAATGTCACTGAATGAAGCCGTGTAGTTACAGTATCACACACTGTAAATGTTGTGTTGCCATGGGAACCACATGTATTAGTTGGTAACGCAGAAATCACATAAATATGTTTTTATGTTTCGCTCTGATTTACTGTCAAGTCCGTTTACACTGCTGGTACTACAGCTGTTAAAGCACAGATTAAAAAATGTATTATTCTACTGGTATTTATTCCAGAGAATAGTTAGTCAATAACATTAACTTTGCTTTGATTTGGCCAAAAATTAAAGCGATACTCTGCATTATGGGACAGTGTCAGACCTAAATGCACTTCAATACAATATCATGTTTAAATATATTAAATTTAAAGTTTAACAGTTGTAATGTGCAGCTGTCAGCTGGAAATAAGCGGCTGCATTGATTGTTCAATAAATACATTACACACGTTTAACAGTTTTCTACCAGTATTTCTGTCTTGCACCATTTGCAGTAGCAGTGCTTTTTACCACCAAATTGTTTTTATATTCCTTATTGTTCTCCATGAAAACGTGTTGACTGAAGCAGCAGCACACGATCGTTTCATTTTGTGCAGAAGAGTCATAAAAAGCTCCTTTATGTGAACGCACACAGAGTCTGAAGCAGAGTTGACAAAGAAAGTTGATGACCACCTTTGTGATACATGTAATCTCCGACCAGGGCTTTAGTTTTTGTCGAGCTGACTTACACAAAGAATGCCTGGTTTTGTCAAACCTGCTTTGAAGTATACCCTTCGTGTTCTTCAGGTGTCTGGGTTTAGGCATCCCAAAAGTGAGACAAGAGCACCAGCATCAGGTCAAACTGGAAATTACAATCACCATGTTTATTATTCTATGGTAAAGAACAAGTTATTGTGTACAGAAGCCACAAAGTGTAACAGGTATGTAACGTTGGGAATATCTTTTTATTTGCTCAGACAGTAACAGCCAAACCTAAAAAAAAAAACAACGTATTGATTCGTGCTAAAGAAATTAACATATCTAACAAACAACCGGTAGTCTGACAAGATGTGTATCATTTAGTAGTTACACAGATTTAGATTCTAACAAACCGAAAGCATTTAGTCATGCACTGTGTATAAAAGATGGACTTTTTCCAGGTTTGAAAAAGTGAAGCTAATGTAAGAGTGTCTTAAACCTGCATTCTCCCTCAGCCCTGCATTCTTTATTTCTAAATAAAGAGAGACTGGGACATGGATAAAGGTTCTTCAGAACAATACCGGACTGATCTCTCGACTATCACTTTTACAGTAGCTTCCATCCAACACTGTCAGTTTGCTTAAATGACTTCTTTCACCTGTTTCACTGTAAAGCTGGAACAAGAGATTAGGAATTTTTATTTTTAATGCTAAATGAATGTCCACTGCAATGCAAACACATTATTTTACATTTCAGCCAACACTTTCTAGCTGGCAACACATTTCTTTCAGGACTTTCACTTCAATTAAAAGTTGCAGCACTATTTGTGACCTTTCAGGGCTGGAATGTCAGCCACACCTTCAGCTCATTCACCTCTTTTCACGTAACTTTATCACGTGCTTATAGTTAAACTGGCATTTTATCATATGCAATGCTTGCCTTTAAACTTAAACTTTCTGAAGGACTGAATTAATGACCAGCAACAAGCTTAAATCTTTTTTCTCATCCAAACAAACACTGAATATTTTGAAACAGTTGTGCGCTGTTGTTGGACAAATTGTATTCTTTAGGATGAATTTTACTGTTCAAGGGAAAAGTGGGTTTTATCTTTCTGAGAGGAATATGCACTGATCAGCCACAATATTAAAACTTGTCAGGCCATGAATGCAGCACTTCTGTGGTGTCTGGCACAGCAATGCTGGCAGAAGATTCTTTGGATCCTGTGGTTCGAGGCCTCTGCAGAGCAGGCATGTTCCAATGCAACCCATAGATGCTCAGCTGGATTTGGATCTGAGAAGTTCACAGGTCAGGCCAATACTTTGAGTTCTTTGTCATGTTCCTCAAGCATTTCCTGAGAAGTTTTAGCCTTGTCATGCTAAGGGAGGCTACTGTCATGGAGTGCTGTAACCACAAAGGAGTGTACGTAGCCTGCAGCAATGCTTAGGCAGCTGCTGCGTGTCAAAGTACATCTACATGGATGCCAGGACCAGAACAGTACTTCTAATGAGATGATCAATGTTATGCCTTTTCTGGTTAGTAGCTTAAATGTTGTGAATGATTGCCGTATAAGTGTGCACAAATATCAAGAAACTATATACAAAAAAAAGTCCCAACTTACTTTTTTCACACAAAATAAATAATATTTCTGGTCGGTCTGGTCTGGTCAGTGGCCAATTTAGCCACCCTTCTTTTCATTAACTGGCATGAGCAGTTACAAAGGATAGGGGGGAAAATTGCAAAAAGAAAATTCCGAATGCAACCAAAATCCATTAAGGAATGAGTGATCCTTGATTTTGAGAACAAAAATCTACATAATATACATATATTTACCCATTTGGGAAAATTTTAGCCCAAAGCCATCATTTTACTTTCATTTCCTTCATTCAATTTCCATTTCCATCTTTAACACACACACTCACATAAAACAGCAACACCACTCACATACCTAGCAGTAAGTACGTGCTACTCCTGTAACAATACCTAGCAGAGGCTAGCCAACCCTGCAGTGAGGTTGGCTGCTGTGGTGGAGCAGTATCTCATGAAAAAAACACTCCAACTGCTCCTGAGAAAGTAACCCAAATCCTGGGTTAACACCAACACGTGTCCCCATGTATCTTTCAAAATGGCACTTTTAATCCCAAAACTTGTAAGTAAATAATCAGTTAAAAAAACAAACAAACAAAAAAACACACAATAGCTTTTTGACATCCGTCTGTTATACAAAACTTTATTTGTGCACAGACAAGTCAGTAGTTGAGAATATGGCCCACCTATGAAAGTGAAACCTATAATTCACAGTTTTTCCTGTTTGGTGTAAAATACACCAATATGCACTGTGATTGTGTTTGCCAGGCCTGACTGTCTGGAAAAGTCTACATGGAGCCAGAACTTAGTCTTGATAACGCACCTCTGCTCTGAGTTCCTTTGTGATATAGTTGAGTAGTGCAGCAGTGACCTGCTGCTGCAGAGTGCTGTTGCCCATCACAAGAGCAAGGAGCTGAGCTGCATCTGTCCAGTCCAGGCTGCCTAACACTGCCATGATGTCTTCATAGAGCCTTTCTTGCTGGGTAGGAGGCAACTCCATCAGGATCTGAGGCAGAGGCCTGAACTCACCACTGGTCAGCCAGCTGCCAAGCAGACCACCGACTGCTCCACCTGGTGGAGACACAGAGTGGTCGGTGAATTAACAGTTTCAGTAGAAATCAAACGTAATTAAGTACAAGTATGAAACTAAACTGCAAGACAACAGAAAACACAATCGATGATGAATTCTGAGGGTTAATTCTGGTAATATGAGATATGGTTTTATTACTAATGTATCCCATGACAGTCCAAACTAAAGCAAACCGAAGCAGTTAGAGCCTGTTATATCTTACGTCTTGTGCCACAGAGGTCCAAAGTAACTTAAAAATGACAAACACCAACGAGACACACTGCTGCACTGGGTGGCCTGTCCATTCATTACCATGGACATATCCACTCTATTAATGTTGACTCAATCTCATGTTATGGTTCATCATGCTGTTACCCATCAAACAGTGTCCAGCCTCTCAGAAAGAGGAGATTAGATTTCAAAACTTCCCATTATCTTCCAATGGAATAAATCACATAGTAATAATAATATTAATACTAAGCTTTAAGTTTTTGTTGTTGTTGATTCTGGCGATCAGTCATTAAAAAATGTGGAAAATCAGAAGTTCATTGTGATAGCTTTTTGTATCTAACCAAGGGTTCAGATTTGTTTGATTTTGGATTGACAATGATTTAGAAATAATAAAAAACCTATTCTCTGTCAATGTTCTACTAGTCAGTGACCATGATATAGGTTTTGTAACACCATATTATAAATCTGTCCTCCTGGAATAGTCAATCTTCAGAAACCCTCCTCTGTGAATATTAGCCTACTTAAACATTTCTACTTTCCTTCAAGATATGGGGCACTTAAAATTTTAGAGCCTAATGTGCTTACCAACAGCAATCCCTGGTGGTCCACCGAGCAGTCCACCTACAAAGGCAGCTCCTCCTGCCACCACTGCTCCTTTGGTGGAGTTTTTCACAGCAACCTTGATCTGGTGATGAGCTGATAATTCACAGCACAAATGCATGACATTATCCAGTCGTGGAGGCATCTCTGTGCTGCGGCACTGCTGAGGCAGCTGCTGTCCAGTCAACGTTAACGTGGTGTCGTACCTAAAAACAGATCATAAGAAAAAAGACCTATTGTCATTATTGTCATTGTTTGGGATACTGCATATAAGTGCCAAAAGAGTACCAAACCTAATTTAAAATATATATAAAAGTTTTTAAAAAATCAAGTAAGATTTGTCTGAAATGTTTTTGTGACATACAGATGTTCAGATGTTACTCTACTGGTATGTCACAGTGAGCATGAGGATTATCAGGGCTCCAGACTTTGACCATTTTGGTGTGTGAGTTGAAATTTCAACTAGTTGCATTCATGCCAGTGTACGACAATCACTAAGGTGTTTTGGTGTCACTGTAACTGGAGCAGGCAGCTACTGTGTTGAGGCACAAGGCAAAAATGTTGACTGTGACGAATATGAAACACAATAAGGTTACACTGACATGCTGAAAGAAATCAAATTAGCCATAAACAGGCAATATACATTTGCAATAAGGTGGTGTTTACGTACTAAAAGACAAATCTCTTTTCAAGAGCTAATCTGCATTCAGATAAACCATGTGACTCAGGTTTACATACAATAAAAGGGAAACACTAAAAGTACAGTACTGTGCAAAAGTCTTAGGCCATCATTGGGATTGTTGTTTTGGTAATAATACAATCAATATTTAATAATACTTCAATATTTTTTTCTCAGTCTTTGTATCAGGATACAACCAGAATGTACAGGAAATATGTAGACAGTAAAAAACACACTGAACAAAATGGCTGCTGAAGACTAAAGTCAGTGTTACATGAAACACATTTTCATAATTTCGCATAAGGCCACTGTCAAAGCCAAAGACAAAAACAAAATGGATACTCAACATGTGGTATTCAGGCTACAATAAAGAGATCTGAAAAATCTAGAGAGAAGAAGGACAAAGTGTCAGAAGAGTTTAAGTATCTTTAAGAGAGACAAGAAAAAGTCTCGCAAAGAAACTGCTCAGAATCTGGAAGCGTTATCTGGAGGCCAAAGTCTGAACTTCTACAGTCTGGAAAAGTCTGATGAGGAATGACCTCTGTGGAAGAGGAGCAGCCAAGAACGCTTTTTTTTTTTCCTAAGGGGGAGCATGGCTGAAAAGCTGAAGTATACAAAAGCTCACAGCAATTGGAGTAAACATCAATGGATTCTGCGGAGTAATTGATCAGTGTAAAATGTTCTTGTTGCATCCTCCACAATATGGGAGAAGAGTTGGAGAGATGTACAGGGAAGAGTCCTTACAGCCTTCAATGAAACATGGTAGAGGGTCTGTCAGGGTTTGGAGCTGCATTTCTGTTGGGAATATTGTCTGAATTCATGGAATAATAAATGCTAAAAAAGTACAGACAAATGTTGATTTATCATCCTTTTGAAAATATTGGAAACAGGTTTTTCAGCTTGACAATGATCACAGACACACTGCTGATGTAATACAAGAGAATTCAAGATGGAAGATCAAACTTGACATTGACTTTAACATGTAGAAGCTATTTTGTTAAGATGTTATATGTGTATGTTTGTATTTTTAATAAAGTTTTGAATTCCCTGTATTTTCTTGTTGTACCTAAATCGACTGAGAGAGAAATTAATATGTACAGTCAAAACAACGTCGCTCAAACAACAAACCCAATGCACAACAATGTACACACATATTTAAAAAGCTTCCTGAAAAATATGGTTTCACTTTTAAGTTTAACAAGAACCACGCAACATAAAACAGCCACAAAAAATGACACACTTATAAATATACGTCCATATTTTTAATGGTCGAATTAAAATAATGTCATCTAAATGGCAAGTTCTGCTTGCTATCACGCAACATTTTAAGTATTACTATAGTTTTAAATTAGCCAGTCAGCGGACAGCAAAGTTCGTATCAACTTAAAGCAAGTAAACATAATGAGCTACTGTTCTCCTGTATTGTTGTTTTAGATCAAATAACTTAATGAGAGTAAAGACAGTCGCTATAATGAAGGACAATTGAAAATAAATTCCGCATACATTCAAGTTTCTTCTGTTTTGTTACTGAACTAACATGGCTTCAAGAAATTAATGTCCTCGTCGCGGTGTAAACTTAGACAACAGACAGGCGACAGCTGGACCAGTTAACGTGTTAAATGTATATTTCTTACCTTTAGTCTTCTCCTGAATGTGCGAGGTGGTAATTTTTGCTCTCCTAATGCTTTCGGCTGACTTCAGCAGACTGTAGATTTCACTTCAATTCCTGTTTTCCAAAATATAGCGCTGAGAATATAGTCGAAACTTCAACTAAATTGAATTACATTTAAAAATTAAAAATATTTTTTTTAAAAAAACGGGAAAAGGTGTAGGGTGTCGAAATTTATTTTATGAAAGCGTCGCAAAAAATACCACGCTTTCTTGTTTCCTTAAAGTTTGGTAAACTAAAAGTTGTTTTTCCTGAGTCTGACAAGCGCATGCGCAGGAAGTCATAGCGGTAGACGGTGGGCATGCGCACTTCACAAAGCAATGCCTGGAATTTGAGTAGGTTGTGATCATCTGGAACCGACAACAGGGTCTCCATTGAAGATATTAAACCATCTGACAAAGAATATATTGACAGAGCGAGAATGTAATTAAATTTCCCTGTTCGTGCCTCTCCCCTTCCTGACAAGTGAGTTCATAAGTTTAATTTAACATCCCAGCAAACAGAAGCCATGACAGTAAGTTTTTGTAGAATTTTACAAGAAAGTCGCAGTTAGTTGTAAACACAGTTTAGAAAACAGGAACGTTCACCTGTTTGCGGGAAAACATTTATACTTTTACAGCAATTAACGTAAACAATTTCTCTGCAACAGAAACAAGTTTTTCCAGGCTTGTAGGTACAGCCCTGATTTCACTCCGTGTTAAAGTCTTAAAATACTTCACCCAAGCATACATAAATATGAAAACAAACATGACATTTCCATTTCAGGCACAGTAATGCAGACGAGAAAGGTGGTTTATTGACGTATGACGTAACGTGGCCCCGCCCCGTTGGGTGGGGCTTGGTGACGTGTCAGGACACGGGGAGGACCCTGTCGCACCGATAAACAACTTCTAGATCAAAACAATCTTGGAGGAACAGCAAGGTGACAGGATCTTTTCTGTGCAAGAAAAACAGCATTTTAATCGGGTTGGGTAAGTGAAAATGCTAATGTAAACGCATCTCTGAGCACCATTAACATTATACGCCTTGGATGTCAGGTCTTTGTTCTCTTCCTAGAACCAAACAACAGGCTGCACAGAGCCTCTGTCTGCTGATTAGAAAAAAACAAAAACAAAACATCGGTATTGTTTTATAGCAGGACTACGTTGTTAATTTAGAGAAACTCAGCCTTCTCTGAGGTACAGCTAGTTGCAGTCAGCTGTTTTGAACTGTGTGTTGATTATAAACCTTCTGAGGTTATGTCATCACAGGGTTGGTGCATTAGTGTGGGTGAGGAGACTACAGTATCTGTGAGTGTTTATAGGAAGGGCTTCGGTGAAATTAGATCCACAGACAGACTAGCAGGCAGGAAGGAATCCAGACACTGGAGGGAATTTCTGTCAACAACAACAACAACAAAGTGCACTTGTACATGTTATATATGATAATATGTCAGATCCATAATATGTTTTGGGATAGGATAATCATAAAATCTGACAATTAAAATGTGTTTTAGGAAGATTTAAAAAAAAAAAAAAAAAAGTTGTTCCTTCAATGTACACAAAAGTGAGTACACCCCTGTGTAATATTACTTAGATATCAAATTATTCACAATTGTAACCCTTTTGTATTATTTCTAAGTTAACATTGTATTTCCTCTTATTGATGATGAAAAACAAATACTTTAGGAAGAGTATACTGAAAATACAAGCCCCAAAACAGAAACTTAATACACCTGTGATCAATCAGCGGAAACACATTTGCAACAGTAGTCAAGAGGTATAGAAGGAGCCATAGTACCACTAATCAGTATTGCAGTGGTTATCCTCTTAAAATGACACCACAGACAGTACGTGGACCATCTATTTCTGAAAAACAGACAGGCAGATACTTCAAACTTGCCACAGGGGTTATCAGTGGGAACCAAAGTTTCTGTGACAGTTCATACAGTGAAGAGCATTGCATAACAGCAACCTGCATGGACATCATCCAACAAAATAAGCCTCGCCTTCTCTTTGGCATGACCTTGCAAGATTGAAATTTGCTGAAAAATATGAAAAGAAGCTTAATGAATATTGAGAAAACATTCTTTGGCCAAATGAGACCAAGGTAAATTCATTCATGGCCAAGACTACCACAGTGAATGCATAGTCCTGACAGTGCAGCATGGAGGTGGGAGTGTGATGATAGGGGACTGCATGAGATGATATTTATAGATGGTGTCACGACTATGTGTGGATATACCAACATACTGAGATGATGACTCCAAGTCTAAAGGCGCTTGGCAGAAGAGGAATAGCCCAGCCAATATTCTATTGAATCCAATAGAACACCTGTGTAACATCTCAAAGACAAAAGTAAAACACCACAACCCCTCCAGCAGAAAAACACCCAGAAAAAACACGTCTGAGGAACGGCAGGACATACCAGACATTTGTGCAACACTGGTGTCTTCCATGCTGAGAAAGATTGAGTATGTTGCCAAAAATAAAGGTGGACATACAAAGCATTGGAAAAAATAACAGTAGAAAAATTTGCATCTTGACATTTGTTGCATTGGTTTTCTAGTATAATGTCTATGTAAACAACTACAACAAGATGATATGATTTTAAATCCTTTCACATTGAAGTGATATTGCACAGGGTTGTACTCACTTCTGTTGCACACTGTTCATTAAATCCTCAAATGCTGTGCTGGATAACAAGGTGAGGTAAATCTCTTAAAAAAAACACTTCTTTAACTTATTATGACATTAGAATCCATTTATTTTATTGTCATTCAGAAGTAGAAATTATGCTTTACAATACTTACAAATAATATTAAGAGATTAAAATATCTTTGCACAAGAACGGCTTGGGAACCCAATGCTAGAATATGAAGGCAAATCAGGAATCTGGTCGGTGTAAAAGGCAGGTTAACGTAATCAATTGCAGTCAGAAGTAACTCATAAAATTGACGTCTTATCCTCATGGAAGGAATCTAGACCAACGTCACACATAATATAGTATCTTTGTGATCAGAGTAATTTCAGTCTCTTGTTTTGTTGTGTTCCCTCAGCTGTTACATAGTGACTCCATGACCCCATGTCGCAGCAACGCAACAGGCTGCTCAGGTTTCTGAACTGGCGTAATGGAAGCAGTTGTTGATACAGAGCAGACATTATGAGAGACAGGTCTTTGGGGCGTGAACTGTGACAGCCTCACGAGGGAACTGTTTACACTGTTAATTTGCTAGTTGTACAAGCACGGAGGAAATCTGGGTTCGTGACTGCTTCTTTGATATTATTTGTAATTCACCTTCCTGCTGTTGTTGATTTGCAGACTGCAACAGAGGCCTAATGATGATTGGAAAGATCCTCTCTCATCTGCTTGGGAACGCTGGCGAGGACTTTGATGCTGCAGACAATACTTATGATAAACTAATGGAGACTGAGGAGGGGGGATGGGTCATTGTTAATCTCACAGGTGAGAGACAATCCCTGCTAGAGGTACTGCTACATGATGTTTACACCTAAATCATTTAAATTGTTTTTGGTTATAATGGGATGAAAACTGATCAATCTGAACTCATGCAGAGGACGAACCTGGATCTGCCCCTGATGTGGATCCTCTTGAGAACCTGCTGATTGAACATCCCAGCATGTCTGTCTACCAGATGAGAAGCAGGATGAGCGGAGCTGAGGAGGAGGAGGAGGAGGAGGAGGAGCCGGTCTCTGATGCAGATGACGAAGATACCTCGAGGTGACTTTTTGTCTCACGTTTGATTTTGAGCCTAACATGAATTAGCACTGATCAGGTCCCACAACTTCCAGTTCCATTGCCAGGGTCTTCCTGCCTCCTGTCAAACCATGCAGCATATTAATAACAACATTAATATTCAGTTCGCTCATTGTGTCCTCTATGAGGATTCCCGCAGTCAGCCCAAAATTTCTAACCACAAGACCGTCTGCACTGCACGCTTCCCATGCATGAGAAAAGTAAAGTGAATGCTTGTTCATGCATGTTTGCATTTATTCCCATCCTTGGTCCTATGCAGGTAAACAGGTAGCATGCAGCTTTCAAAAACAAAGAGAGAAGCTTTTTTGATGATAAGAGGTCGCCATAATGGTTTCTAGCACACACATTGTCTGAACAGCAAGTAAAAAAGCAGTCACTCTGTCTTTTGCTGTCCCCATTTCACACCTTTTCATTGATTATAGCTTTTGTGGTCTTGCAGTATTGAGCCTAAACTTGCCGCTCAGTGTACAGTGATGTAGTACAGTTTTTCCAAAGACAACATCCAAGATGACTTGATGACTATTCAACACATGATTTGTATCGTCAACATTTGGAGGGTTCAGCTTCCATTGTTTGTCACCTAACTTTCTATCTGTTGTCAGTTTTTTCCGCTGCCTGGACCAGTGCCTGTAAATAAGAGAACTTTTGCTTGAAGGATTTCTCCTTCCTCTCTTTCCACATGTCCATCAGCTCGAGTACGAGGATGTTCCCTGTGCTTTTGGACAAAGCTAGTGAATTATGTGGGGCAAGATAAATAATCTTCTAAGATTTCCTCTCAGCTCCCTGTTTGTTACTGCTCCAAGCAAGCCACTATCATGGGTGCCAACCAGTCTGTCCCTGGATGCAAAGAATGCCAGTCCCTTTTGTTTCATTCAATTGTTTTTAACTGCATCCTCCAATGGTGATGCCGATACTGTCAGGACTTTCCTGTCCCTCCATGTCTACCTTCACTCTGAGTGCTTTCTTATACGATGATGTGTTCCAGAGGGGCTCGTTGTTCTGTGAGGTGTGAGTCTTGTTTTAATTCTCACAGGACAAGCTTTTGTTAGACTTGGGTGTAGGTCATAGATTAGGATAAACTAAAATCTGGTGGCCTCCGTAGTGTGCATCTAAGCCTACAGAACCTTTCTGTCACCCTCCCAGTGTGTCTGCTTGCCTTGTTTTCTCACCCTGCTTTCTTGGGTTTGTCTCCCCTACTCTGCCATCTGTCTGATTTCTTTCTGGATGAGTTTCCTTCTCTCCTGCGAGTTTGCTCTACTCCACTACAACTGTGTCACTCAGCCAAAGCCCTGGCATCCTGCTGCTACTGCTCATACAATGTTTTTGTGCCTTATGGCGCAGCCTAGACTACAGGTGGTAGAGCAAGTTATCTGCTAATCACAAGGTTTGCGGTTCAGTCTTTAGCCCCTCCATGTGTCCTTAGGAAAGACACTGAAATTCAAGTTGTAGAAACACATTGTAAAGCACTTCCTAGAACATAGCTAAGGTAAAGGGTGCTATATAAGTGGGGGCCATTCACCATTAGTGCAGATCTTGATTCCAAATTTAATGTTTTCATGAAGGTAGCTCACCTGACAGAGCAAATACACAATGTACTACTAAAGCTGAGTCCTTACTGCAGCGGCCTGAGTTTGTCAGAATCTTTGGATGAATGTAATTCTCTCTCTCATTTTTTTGTGTGTCTCGTCAGCTGTCCTCCATAGTACTGGCAAAAAGCCTGAAAAAAAATCTATAAAAAATAAAATCACATCCTGCTTTGTATTTCTTTGGCAGACGACTCTTTTCAGACTCTGCTTTATTGTTCTTTCTTACTCTCTGTAGTGAGTCATGTGGAAATCATTCCCATACACTTTTGTCAGGTTCCATCAGCAGTGTTTTGGTTAGTTGTGGTTTTACTGGGTGGTTGTTTGCTCGACTGAAGCACTCCATCAGGAACTCGTCTGACATATAAGTCAAACAACTTCTTGTTTTTGCTATTTGGTTAATCAATGGATTAAACACAATGTAATTAATTAGTCAGCTTCAGTGGTGCTGGTAGGTATTTTTTTTTTCTAATCTTTGAGCAAAGCCAGGCTAGTCGTTTCCCTTTTCTCCAGCCCTAAGCTGCAGCTGTCAGCTGACATTAGCTTCATATTTGATAAACAGACACGACCGCTTCATTAATCTTCTTTCCTCTCATTGGGACCAAATGAGCACTTCCTTCCAAATGTGGCACTATATAAGGTCAAGAATGAAACATCACGCTTCAAAAACAGCTTTACCCCACATAGGCCACTTTGCAGATGGCTGAAAGGGGGAAACACAAAGATCAAGACTATTTTCATCCTCATGCTGACATAAATGTAACATGAGATTTATCCTAAAATGAAATGTTGACCATCCAGATCTTTGCAGGAGAGTCCTCACATTTCTAAATCAAAATCCTAACTTGGCTTTCACAAGAACAGATAAGCCACAACATTGGCACAGAACTGCTGCACAGTAACCCTTTATCTCTCATTTTGTGTTACTGCATAATATCAAAGAGTTCACTAACATGTACTGCAACACATTGTGTCTGTCCAGGCCAGTGGCAGTGAGACGACACATATCCTGGCGCCTTGCTGCCTGGGGGATCCCTCTGCCGTGCACCGTCCAGCTGCTGGCTGTCCAGAGGGCCAGGACCCAGACTGAGCGGAAGAAGCTGAGCCGCAGCGCTCTCCACAGGCAGAACCTGGCCAAGACGCGATTCTCCCTGGGAGAGAGACGCTACGGCCACTTCAAGCAGCCCGCCCAGCGCCTGTACAACTACTGAGGAGGAGCGATGACAGTTCTTTTGAGAGGGTGTGTGTGTGTGAAGTTGCCTCCATCACAGCACAGTGCCTTGGCCCTGAATTACTCAGGTCATTGCTTCACCTCACACTCAAATTGTGCACAACCACCAAGGCAAAGCATGTGAGATTTGTAATTTGCTGTCCAGTGAAATGATCAAACATGAGCCAAATGAACCACAGACACAAAAGTTTTTTGTTTTTTCTTTAATTTAGACTTTAATATTGGCAACCTGCACTGCAACCCTCACGTCTGAAACCACTGAGAACAATAAACCTCAAACGCCTGACCATGAAAAAACCCAGCTGGTGCCCTAAGTTGAAAAGCATTTCTAAGAAAAGGTTACTTTTCAAATACATGTTGATAATGTAAACTATTAAGCGAGAAATTAGTTGTTTGGCTTGAGTAGACTGATTTGAGTAGCGGCAGGGCTCACAGGAAGGTGAAGGTGTGTGAACGTTACTGTAACGGTGCTGTTGCTATCCGCGTGTAATACTGCTCCAAATGTGAAAAACACAAACCTGGAGAAAATTTGCTCTAAATAATGATGTAAGTGGATTATGGCACATTGTGATTGGCTGTTCCTTGATTGTATTTAGCGTGTGGCTTAGCTTTCTCTGTTTTTCTGCCAAATGTATTCAGAGTTAATTTCATGACATGTTGAACTGTACAGTATTCATGTTGTGTGACAACCAAAAAAAAAAACAAACAAAAACTCAGTGAATTTGCTCAGATAAATGTCGCTTTTGTTCCACAACTTATGGAATAATTACTTTTGTACTTTTTATCAGGTTCTCAATTTTTCATGTTACTCAAACTGTTTGGAATATAAATATGTTTTTTCTATTTGTGTGTATTTATAAAATGTACAAAAAATACAAATAAAACTTGTTTTCTTAAGCTGGTGGCTTCGTGTCTTTAATGTGGCAGAACAAAAAGTAGATGGTCAAACACGTTTAAGGCCTCAGAGGGGTGACAGAAAAGCTTCACTTTCATTTTCGAAGGTCACGTATCTTTTCCATGAACCTCTTCACTTGGTCTGGGTCAACTTCATTGGCCCAGTGGCCGCCATACTTAAAATGAGAACCGATGATCATTCCATTTGCGTCGAGGTAGAGTTCAATGTTGTCATAGGTCACTCCTGAACCAATAAGCACTGGGATTTTCACAGACTGGGTCACTTCTGCAAAAGCAAAATAAATAAATAAGCAGCACAAAAGGGACAAGCAGAGCATTTAAAAGTACTCAGTTTAAGGCTTAATAAATAAGACTTCTTTAAATAATAAATATGAATTTGAATATCTAGAAAAACATAAAGGACAAATATACAGTGTAATGTTTGCAATATGTGACTTTAAAAAAAAAACAAAAAAACAGAAATCTATTTCCATTTTAATCTTTAAATATGCAACTGAAACAGTGGTATCAGCAAAGCCAGAAAAAATTCCATCCATCCATTATCTGTACACCACTTAATACCCGCCAGGGTGACGGGGGGCTCGAGCCTATCCCAGCTGACTTAGGGTGAAGGCAGGGGACGCCCTGGACAGGTCCCCAGTCTATCACAGGACCACACTTAGAGACAGACAACCAAGCACACTCACATTCAAACCTACTGACAATTTAGAATCACCAACTAACCTTAACATGTTTTTGGACTGTGGGAGAAAGCCGGAAAACCCAGAGAGAACCCAAATTGCATGGGGAGAACATCCAAACTTCACGCAGAAAGATCTCGGTGTCCTCACTAGGACGCAAACCAACGACCTTCTAGCTGCGAGACAACGATGCTAACCACTGATCCACCTTGCAGCCTCCAGAAAAAAATATTATTATTATTATTTCTTTAATTTTCATTGGTCTGTTGGTTGCTGTTGTTTTATTAGATGGACAGGAGTTAAATTATAGTAAGTATTTTTTCATGTTCCCAAAATAATTACTGCTCCAGTTTCCTCCACTCAGCTATAGTGCATGTGCAGAAAACAGCCATTACCCCTTTATGCCACAAGAGGGAGCGTAGCATACTCTGAAGTGTAGCTTCTGTTTGGCGTAAACAAAGGCAAGGCTCATTCATTGTGGTGTAGGGCTCTGAAAACGTACAAACCTGTTCCAAAACAGCCAATGTCTACGTGTTTAGTAGAAGTAAAGGAAGAAAATAACAATTCACACTGAGCCTTCATGTGTGCAGCAGAGAGACAGGTTACGTCTTCTACACAGTTCTTTCAATATTGACGTAAACTAAAGATGAACCGCATTAGTGTAGTATCCATATTTGTATGTAGCCAAACTTGATCATTAACATATCTAACATAATATCTTACAGTCATTTGTTACTTTCTTGCATCATTTCCAGACATCCATCTATCCATTATCTATACACCGCTTAATCCTCACTAGGGTTCACCAGTCTATCACAGGGCTACACTTAGAGACAGACAACCAAGCACACCTACAGAAAATGTATAATTACCAGTGAACCTCAACATGTTTTTGGACTGTGTGGGAGGAAGCTGGAGAACCCGGAGAGAACCCACGCTGCACGGGGAGAACATGCAAACTCAATGTCCTCAATGGGACGCGAACCGGCGACCTTCTAGCTGCGAGGCAACAGTGCTAACCACCGAGCCACCTTACAGCCCCATTTCCAGCCAACGTAAACCAAATCAATTTAAATCAAACTCTGGCATAACTATGAATAATGTTGGGCTTAACTGTAAATGATTGCATCTTAAAATCTCCTGTTCTGAAAATCCACACACAAAAATGTGCTAACCTCCAACTGATGTTACAGATATACCATTGCAAGGCCTGTTCATGAATCCTACTATTAATGGATGTCCCTCTTTAATGCTGAGAGGCTAAGACATGTGAGGCTTTGATACATACACCCAGTGAACTTTGGACAGAGTAAAGGCCGACCTCCACACTGGCATGTGAGTTCTAGTATCGTTCTGTCTGACCAGTGCCAGCATGTTTTGTGCACATGACTGTGAGGAACACAGTCACAAGTGTGTGTATATTTGTTCTTGTGTATCATCACACTCACATATATAAAACCTGGACGATGTGACTGTTTCGTTTCCAGCTGAGTGTCTACAGTATTGTATGTCAAGTTGGAGACTCTGCTTAAAATAGCAGCACTGGTGTTGCTACGAGAGGGACATAGTGCAGATCTGACCCCAATAATCCTCAGCAGACACAAACCTTCTTGGCCAATGATGGAGTAAGTAAAATTCATGCATTTCCTTTTTTAAAATTAGTCAAAGTATTTAAGCATTAACATGCATGCACTTATTAGACAAGTTGGTCCCATTCAGACATGAACTCCTTCCTGCTAATCCAACAGCATCTGAACTAGTTGGCTTCGTGTCACCACACTTTTCAGGAAAAGTTCCAACGGAAATCATACTAGGATGGACCTTGTAACAGTTTCTTATCACTTTCGACACAGCACAAGTCTGAACAGATGCAATAATGGATAGGAATACAGATTACAACAAACTTTGAGTTGTGTGAGGCAACTGGGGAAAGGGGTTTTCCACATGTCAGCACCAATGTTTGTCCAGAAATATCACAGAGAGCACCAACGACACAGCTTGCTGCCAAAATCACAAACCATCTTTCCCATTCAATTTCAAATCTATTACAAACTGAAATGACCATATCAGTACAACTTAACTGTGATGAAGACATAACAGGTGACTCATCAGTAATGAATGTTATCTGGGTTTTCACAAAACCTTAACAGGAGCTGGAGTTTATATTCTAATTATTTTTTCAGTTTCTTAAATTATTGCAGCATCAGACAACAGCAGGATGTTTATTTTTTAATCTTACAGTGTGTAAAGTAGTAGTTATAATTTTATCACATAGGGACAAAGTTTTCTGAGTTGAACCAAGCAGGCCCTTAGTTACAGGGATTGGTTGATAAGCTCCTATTGGTTCTGATTTGGTCTTCAGTTTGTAAATACATTATTATGTATTATACATCACTTGATGTTCTGTGAAATCTCGTGTGTATGACCAATATTGTGTGTGTGTGTGTGTGTGTTTGTTTATGTGTGTGAGACTGAGTTGATGAGGACAGTCCGACTGCACCAAAAAGTTATGAGACATAAAACCAAAACAGGCAAAATGATCTGAAAGAGGCTAAAAAGCTCTGTAGGGTTGAGATGAACTTCAAGCATGGGTGATAATTCTCTTCCATTTGCATAACACAAGCGACACCATTCACACTGCATAGCAACATTCATTTTTTTCATTGTTAATATATACATATATATTTTTTCTATTTCAGATATTTGAGCTATAATGTAATGTAAATATGAATCGTCTGGCCACAACCTGGGGATACTAAGAAAGGTCAGAGTGGAGGTAAGTCTGGTTTTACTCCTGCTGCTGCTGGACAGAAAGAGAAGATAGTATACTTATTGATCAAGGATCAGAGAGTTTATTCAGGAAGATCTGTGCAGTCCAGTCACAACTTTCCCCATAAAAACTCTATAACCTTTAGATTTGTCAAAACCACAGAAGTAGAATAAGATCAGACGATATGAACATTACTGGCAACTAATCAGCAGCAGACTGAAACTGTGGACTCACTCATCGCAGCAAACACTTCAAACACTGGAAGACAACTTTGAATATGGTCAGTTGCATTAACTTTTGCTTGAAAAGTTGCATGAAAGAAAGAAAAACCCACAACGATCACTGAAATAACTTGACACTGACAAGAGTAATAATAAATACAAATTTTAGAAAAATGAGCTGATGAAAATGATTGTTGAGCCAAAATTCAAAAGCAATGTCAAATCAATTTTCACTTGTTAATTAAAAAAAATAAAATAAAATAAAAATGTATTCTTACTTTTGTCAGTATCAGCTTATTTTGGTGACTTTTACTGGTTTTTCTTTCCTTAATGGAAGGGTACCAACAATTTTGTCCATGGTCTTACTCTCAGTCTCTCACACCCAAACAGGAAAACACAAAATCTATCCTGTTTATTGCTGTAAATTATCCACCTGCTCCTTACTAAGACTTTTGATCTTAAATCTCTGATTTTTTTGCGACTTAGAGTGGGCTGATAGCAATCACAGTATGTTCTGTTGCGTATTTATTAAATTTCCATATAATTTTTGTTGCACACCTAATTCTATACACTTAGAGTTACAAACTTGCTGTCAACCTTTATGCATGATTAAAGGATGTGTGCTTTGAATTTTAGTGCTGACATTGGCAATGGTTGATTGTATTTAATTTTTATTTTTTTGAAAAGCAGAGTATGGATGTACAATGTGTGTGTGTGTGTGTGTGTGAGTGTATAACTCTATATAAGGAGTGTTAACGTGTGCTGTGTCACTGCACAAGGATTTCAACAATTATTGTGCATGCAGTGTAGTTCTGCTTGTTTCTAGATTAACCTCACATCCAGTCATAATTAAGGCTGTAAATAAGTGGCACCTTCACAAATGTTAATTCTATTGTATCTGCATTTGCGTCAACTAGAATACTGGGAATAACTGTCCTCCACAACTCCCAAGAGAAGGAGTGCATTTGTCCACTTCTAAGGGGATAGAGAGTGAGTAAAATGTACACTGTGTTTATAGGGGAGCTGGTCATAACTAGTAAGTCAGCAAGTAATCTGTCAGGTTCACTGATTTCTCTGTTAGAAGGCAATACATTCTCACCTAAAGGAGTACAGAGTTTAGACCAATCAGTGCTCATTGACACTTTACTGTATATGGTGTATATGACAGAGAGAGAAAAAGTCAGTGTTAGATATTCACTCTCACTGCCATATTGGCTGACACTGTCCAGGCCACTAGAGGACACTGAATACTGCTCCATTACTGGATATCAAAACAGTAAGGGTGTCCTCTGCTGGACAAAAGAAGAAAGGCCGAACGAAAAATGAATGACTTTGTAAATCTATTTTCAAAAGTGTGAAGTTGTGCATGGCCAAAGCAAACATTCATTGCCAAACAATATGACTCCTGGCTGCATGAAGCGTGGTGTTTTTGTCACAGTACCTCTGAGCTCGTGTGGGTCAGCCTGCACTCCAGTGGCTGTTCCTGTGATGATGAGTCCGTCCGAGAGGAAGAACTGGGCTGCACGGGCCGTCTCTTCAATGGTCATGTCTGATGTGAGGGCATGGGAGCTGGGAACACCCACATACAGTATGCACACAAAGGCATGTTAAAACAGTAAAATCAGTTGTGGATACAGTTCTGACTAACCTGTGATATAATACAAATTTAACTATCAATAAAAAATTGCCGTAAAAATAGGATGAAGAAACACCAGAAGGGTGTCAATTCCTCAGACTCTCATTACACATTTTAATCACAATAAAATGTTTGAGTACACTGTGAGTGCTAGCTCTTTGGGAACATTCCCTGATGACACAAGTGAGTTAGTAACCTTTGTCTAACAATCAGTACTGAGGCTATGCTGTTCTGAGCTTGTCAAACATTAAAATGCTGTTATCAAGCATCTCTCTCTGACAGCACAGTGTATGAGAAATCTTAATGATCTTTGTTTCATACGTCATAAACTTGCCAACTGAATAGAACACAGTCGTTTTCAGTGTTACGAGTCACACCCCGACTGGAATCAAACCAGGGCTGTTGAGGGTACTTAAACAGTCAGTGTGAAACTTCTGTCTTCCCATTCCACAAACACTGTGGATGTGTTATTACATATACCTTGCCCTTTATGCTTTTTGTATTTATTTCTTTTAACACTGTAAACCTTCCCCTGAACAGTGAATTTTGTTTTCATTGGGAGCATCAGAAACTTTTCCTGGACACTTCCTAGGTTTAGGGCCTCTATACTCCTAGTTGCTGTAGCCTATTTACGCCTTCGTCGCTGCAGTGGCTTCAATTTTTGGTTCTGCCAAACAGTTATTGCTGATTAACACGTCTGTATCAGTGTGACAGCATGGGAATCTCACCACAGACACTGGATTTTAAACTCCAGGATAGTGCAAAATACAGATATTTGTTTTTGCTTTGAATGTAACAGATGGGGCTGCAAGGTGGCTCGGTGGTTTGCATTGTTGCCTCGCAGCAAGAAGGTCGCCGGTTCATGTCCCAGTGAGGAAACCCAGGATCTTTCTGCGTGGAGTTTGCATGTTCTCCCCGTGCAGCGTGGGTTCTCTCCGGGTTCTCCGGCTTCCTCCCACACAGTCCAAAAACATGCTGAGGTTAATTGGTGATTCTAAATTGTCCGTAGGTGTGAGTGTGAGTGTACTTGGTTGTCTGTCTCTAAGTGTAGCCCTGTGATAGACTGGTGACCTGTCCAGGGTGTCCCCTGCCTTCACCCTAAGTCAGCTGGGATAGACTCCAGCCCCCCGCGACCCTAGTGAGGATTAAGTGTTGTATAGATAATGGATGGATGGATGGATACAACAGATGCTCGTTTATATGTAATAGTCCTGTACTTTAGCTTTAAATACAATATTTTTTAAGTCTAAAATGGTAAACAAGATTTAATCGTATCACAGATAGAATGTTAGCCAATGCTATAATGTAAATTAATCTTTCATCTTAAGTTGGAAGTTTGTCTTTCAAGGAGTTTCCCAGAGCAAAATTCGTCCCTTAACAACAGTCTTTTCTTATTCTCATCTTCCTATTGGCAAATTAATGCATTCCGTTCTTTTTCTCTGTTTCTCCTCCACATTTACTGTCGCTAGACAGCCTCACATTAAGAACATCACCACAGCTGCATAGAAATCATCACGTCACAAAGAAAATTAACAAAACTAGTGAAGTTCCAACTGTCAGAGGAAAATTTTACTTTAGCAAATGTAGACACCACAGTCAGTGGCATCTACCAATGGATTCAAACTCAACGATGCATGCCTTGGATCTCCAACAACCCACCTGCCATGTTTAGAGTAGATTGGATTTACTGCTGGTGAAATATGCAAAGGGCAGACACACACACACACACACACACAGAAAGAGAGAGGGAGAGAGAGAGAGAGAGAGAGATTCCTTCCTTTATTAGTTAGAGTTGTGCCAAATCAATGACAAACTAGAAATTGTATGTAGATCCTAGAAGTGAAACAAGTGTTAAAATACACAGAGTTAAGATTTGAACTTGACCACTGAGACACATTTTTGATTTCGTGCAGGCTCATAAACAAGACACTCAAGTTTTCTTTTGGATTTAATCAAGAGCTGATAATTTCAGACAATAAAGACCAGTGCAGTGAGAAAGAAAAGAGAGCATTTTAAGAACCTAAAATGGGATCATGCTGAGAAAAGAGGAAGGCTATCTCTCAGGAGTCAAATGTAAGAAGTGTGAGAAAATGATGAAAATCTCATAGTGATGTTAAATGCACTCATTATGTCTTGGAGAAACAGGCTGGACAAACAAGAGATTCTGAAATGTTCTGTTCTCATAGGCCTCATTGTTATTTAAATTAGTGAGTAGTGAGTCCTGCCATTGGTAAATGTCAGCATTATTAGAGAAAATGTGGTTCTAGTGAACCTTCACAGCTGTATTCAGAGACAGAAAGCTTAAAATAAGCTTAAAATAAGCTTTCAGGTTTTTTTTGCATATCAGCAGCTTATCGGTTGACCTCACTAATCAAATTGTACAGATGGTGACCTCACCTGTGCTTCTTTTTGATGTCGGTGAAGATCTGCACATGGTCAGCTCCAATCTGCTTGCGATATCGTAGTAAGTCCCCGGCGCAGGCATTGAGGAGACCCTCATCCGCCACGTGAGAAAAGACAAAACCCTCAGCCCTGATGAAGTCCAGACCTGTTACCATACAGTTGCATTACAATATTATAGCTGACTAACCGGTAACCACAAAATCAAGTAGAGATATGTTTCAGCTGACACACAAGTAGCTGTCCTGACTGAAGACCAAACACACATCAGCTGACTTCTCTGATAAACACAACTTACCTTAGAAATGGTGACTATACAGTGAAATCAGCTGCTGTGGTGTTTCATTGGAAATCAGTTTAAACTTCGGTCATAATAGCATGAATAAAAACCTCTGTTCTGTTCTGCATTAGAAACTTTGGATACAGATACTGTTTCATATGTAAATGAGGAACCATTTCATGTATGATTGATTGAACCTGAAGCCAGAGCTACAGCCAGTGCCTGCTGGTTAGCAGAAGATAGTATTTGCACTCCAAGTGGCAGGAATGGACAGACTCTTCTCACAGCAGTGCAGACTGCCGTCATACAGGCACACACCTCAGGACCCACGTTGAATGAGTAGGGGATATCATGCATGTTTTCAACGATCACGCCATCCTGAAAGAGGAGTTCACAAGTAATGATTATTGGCTTGTCTAGAAGAACTTTAGATAAGTAAGGAATTCAAATAATGTGCAATAACTTACAACCCCTGCATCACGGTAGATTTCTGCCTCCCGGCATGCGTCTTCAGTAATTTGGGACATGTTCAAACAACCCAGGGGGGTACCTGAGATAGATGCGTGGTAACGTACAGTATGAGATAAGAGTACATTTACTCATAGACTTCACTCAGTACACATTTAAAACACTTGATAGGAATATTTCTGTTTCATTCTTATGAAACATTTTTACAGTTTTTCCCTGACAAAGTTAAAGACATCAGGCAATTGATCACCCCACCCGATGTTCTTTTATCTTCTACTTGCGCATTTTTCAGTATTTTAGCAATTTCAGAATGGTTTCTTTATGCCACATAATCGACATAATAAATGAGATGAAACCAACCTCGTGCAGTCTCGACAGAATCCCCACAACATTTCTTAAAGAGGTTATAGACACTGTTGGGCCCAGCATTTTGTTGCTTATTAATAGTTCCCTTTTAACTGGTCACTTCCCCTCTGCTTTTAAACATGCTTTGGTCCAACCCCTTCTAAACAAACCCAACCTTGACCCTTCTGTTCTTAACAATTTTAGACCAATTTACAAACTTCCGTTTTTATTGAAAGTCTTAGAAAAAGGGGTCTCTACCCAGCTTCCAACATTTATGTGTTATAATGACAGCTTTGAAAAATTTCAATCAGGTTTTAGAGCTCTTTATAGCACAGAAACTGCCTCTTCAAGGCTACAAATGACCTACTTCTAGCTGCTGACAGAGGAGAGAGTACAATTTTAATTCTTTTAGACCTAAGTGCCGCCTTTGACACAGTCGACCATTTTAACCGACCATCTTAGATACTGCGTTGGTGTCAGAGATACTGCCCTTTCGGTCACCATAGGTAATCACTTCTCCTCCTCAGCTCCTATTACTTGTGGTGTTCCGCAAGGTTCAATTTTAGGTCCAAGTTTATTCTCTATTTATATACTCCCGCTCGATCAAATGATCACGCATCACAACATTTCTTTTTACTGCCATGCGGACGACACACAGATATACCTCCCGCTGAGACCTGCTGAAAACCTAGCTGCTGTTTTTAACTGTTTAAACAATATAAACTGTTGGATGGCACAACACTTCTTACAATTAAACAACTCCAAATCTGAAATCATACTTTTCAACCCTCTAAATCTCCACAACAGCCTCACCGCCAACATCCTCTGTCCACTATCCACAAACATAAAGCCTGTCGCCAGAAATCTAGGCATCCTATTTGACTCTGACCTGAGTTTCACCACATCAACAAAGTCATCCAGTCCTGCTTCCTCCAGATAAGAACCATTTCTAAAATCAAATCAATCTTCCCTCAGTCAGATCCTGAAAAAAATCATCCATGTCCTCATTTTTTCCATCTTGATGACTGTAACTCCCTTATATCTGGCATTCCACAGAAATCCCTCTTCCACCTCCAACTTGTCCAGAACGCAGCAGCTAGGCTTCTTACTGGTTTTAACAGATTGCATCACATCTCCCCTATTCTGCCTTCTCTTCACTGGCTCCCTGTCCATTTTAGAATTGTTTTCAAGATATTACTGATCACTTTTAAAGCTCGCCAAGGCCTTGACCCTGGCTATATTCTAGACATGCTCACTCCGTACATCCCTGCGCGCAGCCTTAGATCCTAGGGTGGGTCCCTCCTCATCGTCGCAAAGTCAAGGCTTAAATCCAAGGGTGACTGGGCCTTCTCTGTCTGGGCCCTTTGGCTTTGGAAAGACCTGCCTGAGGAGATAAGGCTCGCTGAATCAGTAACTTCTTTTAAATCACTTCTTAAAATCCGCTTTTATAGACTCGCCTTCAAGTAAAGTTCTCTTTTATTTCTCTTTTATCACCCTCTGCCCTTCTATCCATTTTAATTTTTTTACTGCTTGGAGTTCCTCTTTCTAACCTCCTGATCCTAATCTATTTTATCTTTGATTTTCTCTTCAGCTTCTCTCTTAACCCCCTTGTGTGATGTCGTCCTTTAAACCAGTTTTAACTAGCTATCCATTCTGTACATTTACATTTTTTACAGTGTGTATTTATGTGTTTGCATGCACTTTTTATTTATTATTTTGTTTTTACCTGTGTTTGCCCTGTCCTGCCTAATATTTTACCTGTATTTTATGTTCTGCCTATCAAAGCACTTTGTGAATTGTTGTTCTTAAAGGTGCTGTACAAACAAAGTTATTGTTATTAATATTGTTCCTCTTAATACCTCTACTCCACTAAAGTTCAGAAAAAAACATTAAATTGTTTATTCGACAATGTTAATTAGACAACTATAACAATAAATCCTAAGCAAATAACTAGTCAGGTATTTTAGAACTTGAATGTTTTCGCATAACACATTGTCAGTTTATTTAAATATGATGCATTCTTAGACATAAAATGACCCAACAGTAAAGTAGTTAAAATTGTCTGTACCTAGACCAGCAGCAAAATGGTACACATTACTTAATGGGCAATAAGCCTGACAGCATGAACATGGTACTCAAATGGCCTGTGAACACCAGTACTCTCTTAGTTTTGAAACTATGGACCGGGTCTACCTATGGCTTCATATAGAAAAGATTTACCACAGGAACTGAAAAATCTGATTGTGAGACATTCCAAAGATACAAAAGGATACAGGAAGATCCACCCATTATCTTTACAATGCTTAATCCTCACTAGGGTCCCAGGGGGCTGGAGCCTATCCAAGCTGACTTAGGGAGAAGGCAGGGGACACCCTGGACAGGTCACCAGTCTATCACAGGGCTACACTTATAGAGACAGACAACCAAGCACATTCACATTCATACCTAAGCACAATTTAGAATCACCAATTAACCTCAACATGTTTTTGGACTGTGGGAGGAAGCCGGAGAACCCGGAGAGAACCCACACTACACGGGGAGAACATGCAAACTCCACGCAGAAAGTCCTGGGTGTCCTCACCGGGACACGAACTGGCGACCTTCTTGCTGCGAGGCAACGGTGCTAACCACCGAACCGCCTTGCAGCCCCATACAGGAAGATTAGCAACCAATTGAAAATCAGTGGAAACACAGCTCCAGCAGTAATCAAATTTGCTGGATCGAGCCATAGTACCACTAATCAGAGCAGAAGTGGTCATCCTCCTAAAATGATGCCACAGAAAGTCTGCGGCTTTGACAAGCTAGCTCTGACAAACACAGAGGCAAGTGCCTTAGACTTGGCACAGGAATTATCAGTGGAAGTCAGAGTTATTGTGACAGCTCAGACAGTGTGGAACATTGTGTAATATCAGCTTCTATGTACAGCATCCAAGAACAAAAACCCTTGCTTGCTCTTTGACACAAAACTGCAAGGTGAAACTTTGCTAAAGGAAATGACAAGAAACCTAATAAACACTGTAAGAAATTCTTTGCTTAAATAGGACAAAGATTAATTTGTAAGACTCAGATTGGGTCTAGCATGTTTGGTGTAGACCTGACCAGAGTTACCACAGTGAATGCGTAGTCCTGACAGTGAAGCACAGAGGTGGGAGTGTGATGATAGGAGGCTGCATGAGTGCATGAGTGTTGGGCACAGTTAAATATGACAACATGAATGCTTGTGTGTACACATATAAACACACTGTCTGACAAGATGACTCCAAGTCTGCAGAAACTTGGCAGAAGAGGAAAATTCCAGCGTGATAATGATCCAAAGCACACTGTCAATACTACATAAGAGTTTCTACAGAGGAACAAAGTAAAAACTATGCCCTGGACAAGTATGTCACCTGACTTGATTCCAACAGAACACCTTTTGGATATTTTAACAAGAAAGATAAAGCAACACAACCCTTCCAACAAAGAGCAGCTGAAAAAAAATGGCAGAACATCTCTCCAGGAATTTTCTATCCTATATTGTAGGAAGGATTGAGCCTGTCATTAAAAATAAAGGTATGCAGTAGTTAATGAAATAAAGGAGGTAAATCTCAGTAATGAAACGTGTACTGACTTTTGTTGCATTGAGTTCATACTGTATTTTTTAATAAAGTAAAGGTAAAGGGTTAGTTTTTTATTTGACATAAGACTTAATACCCTGCTGCTCACTTTAAAAGTAATCAGATTACTGTAGGGTGCTACAATTAGGAATGACTTGAATGATTTTGCACAGGGTTGTACTCTCATCTGTTGCATATTGGATAATTTGCCAATATTTGTGCACTTTTGGTCCACATTTGATCAGTCGAGAAAGAAAACAGTAAAATCACACTCTACCTGGTAACGCTTTGACATGAATCATTCCAATAACGACAGATTTCAGACGCCCAAAAAGATCCAAAAACTTCATTGTGGTGCTTTAGTGAAGCGAGCAGAGAGCAAGCTGCTGAGCGTGGGGATCACGTGACTGGTCAAAGGTCAGTATTTTAAACAAACAAAACATGAAATAACAAACAAAAATCAGCCGGACAGTTGCTTTCTAAAGTGATATCCCCGCATTTGCAATAAATAACGCATTCAACAGCGCAACAAAAAAAGAGTTGCGTGGTTGTAGACAGCGGGATAGAAGCAGGTTTGGCAACCCGGAGTGAAATGCGCGCCGCGGCTGGAGCATCCGCGGGCTAGCTCGGTCTTTTTGTTGCTAAAAAAACATACGCGCCCACTATGACAGCGAGCGTCAAGCATGTGTGGCGTTCCTAGAGCGAAAATACTCAACGATCCCACAGTATTTCGGCCGTGGTGCGTTTTATTTCAGGCTTTTTTCTGCAGCGCCGCGGCTTTGTTTACATCTGACACACAGGCCACGCGGTGCCCGGACTCTTCCCGGTTGGAAGCTCCGCCCCCGCAGCTGTCACCGCCGCAGCCACACCTCCTGTCTGCCGGCTAAACTTTATTTTCCTATTTTTTAACCACTATTTCGACTAACTGCAGTGAATATATGCGTTCTGTGCACTCCACCGGTGGTAAAATAGTCGTGGAACGTAGTTTGAATCGGTGCATGAAGGGGCGGTGAGGTCGGGGGTTTAGCGCCAAGTTAAAGCTACTCCTCCCTGACGTTGATGCTTCCACTCATCTGTTCTGTTCAAGGCGCCAGCTCAGAGGAACTAGCCCGGCCTCGACACACACACATACACCGCAGCTCCGAGTCCCAGCTACCGCCAGTCGAGTTTTAAACACGTTTTTTATTTCCTAGACGTGGATAAGGGTGAACTTAAAGAGCAGCATCTTGAGGTGAGTGGTCGAAACTTTGTCATTGTGCCGAGTTAGCAATGTTCGGCTAGTTTCAACTTTGCTCTGCTAGCTAAGCTGACTTCAATGCTAGCTAAAGTGCAACATGCTGTAACATTGCTAACGCGGGTGAAGTTTGGGTGCTGGATGTTGCCTGTGTGCACGATGTTAGCGATGTTAAATGACATGTTGAGAAATCAGGCGTCCCTGCTGGGTCCTTCGGCCATTATGTGACAAGCCAGCTGTCCAAAGTTACTGGAGGGAAATAACGAGGTTCCTCTCACAAATACGCCATGTAACCACGTTTACCCGATTATACAGTGTGTGATGTGTGTCTCAGCCTGTTTTCGTGAATATCCCTGAATGATGAGGTACTTTTTGCCGACTTTTAACATTGCGTACTGAACCCATTTCCCCGCGCCAGGCTGAGCTGGGCTTTGTCAGGAGGAGGGAGTTGAGAGTGGGGGTTGGGACTTTATGAATGTGTTATTTTAAGTCTCCATATATAACATTTCTCATTCTTAGGTTTGCTCAGAAAGCGGCATCCACCACCTCAAGAGTATAATGCGAGGAAAACGGTGAGTTTCTGTGCAGTATTCGTGCCTCTACCAAACGCGTCAATCAAAGTGTGACGCCAGAAAGGAAAGTTGGGCTGATGGGGCTTTAGCCATCCGGCTAGTTAGCCTGTTGGTACAGGACAATACGCTTGAGCACAATATCATGTTTATCCAAGCTTGTTAGCATGTTCTGTGTTCACACCGCAGACTTATAGCCACGTTTTGTTCTGTGTTTTTGTAGGGAAGAGACAGAACCGAAGTCTGTCGCTCCCGAGGCGCCCAAGGAAAACACAGTGCGACCTAGAAAGAGGAAGGCAGATGTTGCCATTGTAAGTAGCCTGAAAGGCTTGGAGACTAGCTTGTAACAGCTCTAAACCATATTTCCCAGCTCATGAATAAGCCAAGTAGCAGTGTGTCTTGATTCAATTTAAGTATTGCTAATAGATGCAGCTGGTATTGTGCTGCATATGACTGTGGTTTCATTTACTTTATTGGTGCTTACAAAGCAAAACACCCCCAAAACTAGATTCAGCTTCTACCTTTCACAGGCTCTAATGTGCTGTAGAAAAGATGATTTGATTTGAACCAGCTCTGTGTCGTTTGTGAATTGATTGACACTGAGAATAATATATATTTTTTTTATCTTTGAACCTCAGCACTTACAAGATCTGGACGAAGAAGTAGCAGAGATGACAAAGAAGAAGCAGCGCGAGTGTGAAGTGAGCTTCAACATCTCCTTGCACTTGTGTCAAAATGTGCCTCGTCCAGTGTTTGACTTCTGTTCATATATCAATTGTCAGAGTCTCACCACTTGATCTGTGTTCTATCAAATCTAACAATGCTGGTACACAAGTTGTATTGTGTCAACTATGTATGAGCTGATCTGTTTCAGGCTTTATTTGCAGTCATCTTCTTTGGCCTCACTGTGACATGTGTCTTTACTGTGTCAATCTAGAATTTTTCTACTTATATTTGTGCTCTCTTTTTTTTTCTCTCTCTCTCTCTTTTTTTCTGTGCAGGTGGGGTGGAGTCCTGATGCTGGTTACACAAGTCCACACAGGTGGATCCCCACACCTGATCAGGAAGAGTACCAACCAGTTTCTGTGATGAACGCGGGCTTCCCTCACTACAACTTCAACAACATATTTGCAACCCCCGTGCATTGTGCTCCGCTCCCTGCACTGTGGTGAGTACTGTTACTGTGTGGTTGATATTAAATATTTTTTTAATTTAGGTTTCATATCCTGTTGTCATCTGTGCTTGCTCTATATCAAAGCATGCATTTATCGGACAATTTCATGGCTAAGCCTTCATAAACAGTTTAACGTTAATTCAGAATTTTGGAGTGATGTGAAAGACAACTCTGTCCTCTGTCATTAAAACCAAAATAACTACTTATCATAAGGAAGACTGCTTTTTTTTTTTTTATTACTCTAGCAGAATTCCAGAGACCTTGAAAGTCTGTGACAAGCAGCAGTAGAGCACCCCTATGGTGAAGCCTTATGAACATATGTCAGATTGGTTTTCCTTTAATTAGTCACTCACATGTACTTATTGCAGAAAACTCATATGTCTTCTTTGTAAGTATGTTACTGTAATTTTTGGACTATTGAGCGCACCTGAATATAAGCTGCACCCAATAACTTTAAATAGGAAAAAATAATTGTACATATATAGGCCACACTTGTCTCCAACACAGAAAGATTTTTGTTAAAACTTTTAATTAAATACGTACTGGTAACATACACAAGTAAATGCTTTTTTCCGAACAGTGCCTGTAACACGGCTGGTTAAAAAAAAAAAAAATACAGTAACCTACCAGGAAAAATCATTGCTCGCTATCTTCATGTTCCTCATGCGCACTAAAACCACTAAAGTCGTCCTTTCAGTGTCGGAATTGAACAGCCTCAGAATTACTTTGTCGCACACTTCCTCAGGCTCTCGTTCGTTGTCACTCTCAATGTCACTTTTGTCTTGAGGCAGATTTGTAAAAATTGCAAAAATCCATAAATTAGCCGCATCATAGTTTAAGCCACAGTGTTCAAAGCGTGTGAAAAAAGCGGTGGCTTATAGTCCGGAAATTATGGTAATTTTTTATTTTTTTTGTCCGAGGGACATCGTGCTTCATGTTCAATTGATTTTTGCACACGTTGTACAACAGGGAAGGCAGTTGAGAGTTGAATTCTTTCATTTTTTAACAAATGTGTCCATCTGTCAGCTGGGCTAGTAAGGATGTGGTGTGGAACAACATGTTGGAGAAGGACAAGACCTACACCAGAGACGTCCATATGATGGAAAAGCATCCTCATCTGCAGCCCAAGATGAGGGCAATTCTCCTGGACTGGCTAATGGAGGTTTGTAGTATGTCTTAACCAAATACTGAAATGGTTTTGATCATTTCAGCTGTAAAAACACTATCCAATGTTTCATGACATCTTAGAGACAAAAAATAGATCTGTCTGCAACTAAAGACAATTTTATGATCCATTAATCTACATGTTATTTTCTCAATTGGGTCTCTGGGAAACAGGGCTCCAGACTATCTTTTACACTGGTTGCACTGGTGTGCATGACCTTTCCATTTAGGTGCACCAGCACATCATTTTGCTGCACTACAATTTTTGTGGTTCCTTTTGGTGCCACAAAAGTATGTGTGACCACTGAGTTTCTTTGTTTTGCTGATAAGAAGAGGATGCCATGATGCCATGATCCCTGCTTAGTCAGACAGAAACAAATGACTGTAATTGGTTTCCCGTCGTAGTTCTTTCCACCTAAGAATAGAACAAACGAGCTGATAATGTATATGGACAGTTGGTGTGGAGCGAACAGCACAGACGCTGTGCTATATTTCTTTCCTTTCATTGACAACAAATAGCAATACTGCAGTGTTAAAAAAAAAAGAGAAATCGGCCAAAGCATCCCACAGGGCAGGCACTCATTAGTTTGCAATGTAACCGGGAATGTGAGAGGGGTAAATGCTTATAGTGTCAGTCCATGTCCATTCTGACAGAAATAAATGTGACAAGATGTCAACCATAGGCTGTATTATCAAAGGTGCTATCGATACCTCCATAAATATATATATATAAAATATTAGTATCTGTTGCCCTAATATCACCCTCATTGAAATATTTTGCACTTGCTTTCCCTTTTCAAGGACAAAGTACAAAGTTGAATCTGAAGATACAAAGATTACTGGGTGTGAAAACATTGAATTGTCAAAATGTTTTTTACAGTGGAAAAACATATGATTTTAACCATTATTACACTGAAGGTGAAAAATGAGCTGCTGAGTTTTCCTATCTTTGGAATGGATATAGTCCCCATATAATATAATAATATATAATCACACTCAATATAAACCCTATCTGCTTTCGCCTTTTGGTTTCAGTTCTTCTTCATATCAAGAAAAAAATTGCTGTCATTAACCATGATACGGGCTGCGTATCAGTAATAGGGAACCTTATCAGACTGATGCAAGCCTGAGGTCTGTTTCAATAGAGCACACTTGTAAGTTTAAACAACTGTGCTTATTCTTTATATATCCCACCATTGTTGAATTATGAGCGCTGTTGCTGGGATTTTACATAGTTTATTAATTAACTAGCTACTGCAACCTGCACTTTCTACACTGCACACAGCTGACTGGGGCTTCTATGAAGTCACAGAGGGAACTACCACACACCCACAAACACACACACATGTACTGGTGCAATTGGTTCAACAGCTCTTAACAGTTTAATTCAAGCTCTGGTTTAAATTTAGACTCGACACAGTTTCATCAGTCACATCTGCTGTGGTTCAATACATTATCTCTGTGTTCCTTTTTTTTCCATAGGCTATCTGGAAATGACAAAATCCAGGGACAGTTTTGACCTCAATAACAGTCAAAAGCTACATAGTCATAGGAACATATTTTTGAGCATTTAAAAATCAATAAAGCAGCTGCAAATGATGCAAGTCGGAATTGCCGACATAATGTCAAACTGCATTTACATTTTTTGCAGTGATGAGACAGACAGCGACATTTATTGCTGTTTAAATCACCCTCTTATAACCTTTTGTTTTATTAATTTTTAAACAAATGAAATGTTTAAAATACATTCACAGCTTTGTCCGTCAGGAAATGACTGACACAAATGTACCTGTTTCAAGTGATTTGCCATTTTTTGCTGAGCAAATGATTCCATACAAACTTAGCATGTAGCTTTGTTGGGGCTGTGCTTCAAAATGCTGTCATACTTTATATTCCTTCTAAGACATGGTTATAGCTAACCTAGTGTACCATTCACTCACTTCATCTCTGGTTTCAGCTTCTCTCAACAGTTAACCACCTGCGCATGTTATTTATGATCAGCCCTGGTAGAAAATAAAAAAATACGTATAAGATTCTAATTCCTCATTGATTTATTTTCTTTTATCCCTGGGCGTTTTTGTAAGCTGACTGACAAAGATAAAAAAGACTGCTTATCGTGCAGAATCTGTCAGCTGAGGGGTGTCCAACAGATGATTTGACTCATTGACTTCTAGAGTGTAGCTTTGTGCTGCACACAGTTATTCCTTTATTGCCACTTAGACTACACTTTGCTGAAGTTACATCAACCTCGTCAGTGGAACCAGCTTCTCAGTTGAGCTCTCTGTTAAATTGAAAGCAACATTGCCTTGAGGGAAGCTCAACCTAAAGGAATACATATTGTTTCAACATTATTGTGAACTTCCTTATCTTATTTGGTGTCCACATTCACATTAGTAAATGTCAGTAGATATGGTTTAAGGTCTTGGGACACCACTAACAAAAGTGATTTTCTGTTTGTGTGCATGTTGTAGGTGAGTGAGGTGTACAAACTGCACAGAGAGACATATCACCTGGCTCAGGACTACTTTGATCGTTTCATGGCAACACAGAGAAATGTCTTCAAATCTACGCTTCAGCTCATAGGCATCACTTGTCTTTTCATTGCTGCCAAAGTAGAGGTAAGACTGTTTGGATTGTTACAGGACAGCAAAATGAATTTTGATTTTCTGTTCTTTCTTGGTCTTTGTCAGGGTTTGTCTAAGACATATAGTCATAACTGCATTTCCCATTTCTGCATTGTTACACAAGATTTGTTGTTAAAATGCTTTTGCGTTGCTTTCTCCTAGGAGATGTATCCTCCCAAGGTCCACCAGTTTGCTTATGTTACTGATGAAGTCTGCACAGAAGATGAGATCCTCTCTATGGAAGTCATTATTATGAAGGTAAAGACCACACACATTACTCCATGACACGTCAGCATGAACTGGTCTGCATTTACACTCATACCCATGCTGTGAAATAGTGCAGTGGACACTCTGCTTTGGCTGTTGGTGGATTAGGAGGCAGTAGGTACTGTAATACCCAACCCAAAAAACTATACAGTAACATGTTACCATAAGATTTGTCTCATTGTTCTACTTTAACAGCTCATCAAATAACAAATAAAATGGAGCATTTTACAGTTTTGCTTTTTTGTTGGTTTTCTTCTACAATGCTGTGTATTGCAAACAAACTGTGTCAGATCCTCAAGCAGAATGTAATATAATATGAATCTAACCAAACAACAAAATTGTATATTAAACATATGCAACCTTAGTAAACAGAATAAGTTTCAAATCATATGCAAAAATTCCAATTAATACAAACTAGTTTGTGTGAAAAAGTATCTGCCTCTTGGTTAATAGGTCTATAAACTATCAAACTACATTGATAACTGGCTGCAGCTGGATGAGATCCAATCAGGCCTTATTACTACCCGCCTTGTTAAAGCAAATCGCCGCTTAATGAGACCATTTTTAGAAACATGAAGTTGGCTAAAACCAGTAGCACGCTGCCAAAATCAAAAGAAACTCCAAAAGAGACAAGAAGGAAGATAATTAAAATACATCAGTCGGGAAGCGATTACAAAGCCATTTCTAAGGCTCCGGGACTCACAGTGAAGAGAAATACTCAGCAAGTAGAGAAGATTTTGGAGCACCCATGAGTGAAGTCTTTCAAAATATCCTCAAGAACACTGAAATGACTCACTCAGGAAGTCGCAAAACACTGCAAATCTCTTTCATCTTAGTAAAGGTCAGTGTACATGAGACAAAAACCGCTGATAAACCAGAAGAACATAAAGGCTCATCTGAAGTTTACCACATAACACTGATGACCCTCAAACCTTTAGGGAGAATGTTCTGTGGACCAATGAGACAAAAGGTGAACTGTTTGTAGATTTTAGTCCACGGTTTAATCTGAGATACATATGAAAGTAGAAGAAATCAGGGAGTCGAATACTATCGTGGCACTGCATAAAGAAGTTCTCTTGCAGGTGGGGCAAACAGTGTGCAGATAAATATTACAATAAAAAGTAAGAACGCATAAAGAGCCTTCTCAAAGCATTACAGCAGTGTGTAGTAAAAGCCTTCCCAGTGCAGCTGATTTGGCCTCATTTTCCTCCTGCAGGGGGTCAGAGTTGGCCAATGTGATACATACAAAAACTGGCTTTGTGATTTTTATTACTAACTTTCATCTTTTAAGGGAAAACAGATAAATATATATGTATAAAATATACAGAAGGAGAATGACATGTCTAGAGATCAATTAATAACAGATTCAAGGCCTTCCCAACATGCTCACAGTGGTAATCAAATCATTATTTTTTATATTGTGTGTGTTTCATATTTCTACAACCTGAGACACCATGTAATCCATGTTCTACCAGGTCTTCCACTAAGCTTGTGAGGACTTCCCCATGAGGGGTTGATGCAGTCACCTCACTGCAGTGATGACAGTGGACACAAGTGCTACCACTGTAGAACTTTGAATAGTGTTATTTGTAATAGTGCGGCTCCTTAGATACCTAAATCACTAGTAGACAGTACACATTATTTCTATTTGTTTTGTTCCCTGAAATGTCCAAAAAGTCATTGTTCTGTTGTGACATCCTTGAAACCGTACAAATGCTTAAATTTAAAATTTACTGGCGCTGTCATTGTTGGTTTTCCGTCTCCAACACGTCTCTTGTCTGCTCTTTCTTTCTCCTCTAACGCAGGAGCTGAATTGGATCCTCAGCCCTCAGACTCCCATCTCCTGGCTCAATGTTTACATGCAGGTGGCCTACCTGAAAGAGACAGATGAGCTGCTCATCCCCAGATACCCTCAGGCTACCTTCACACAGATTGCAGAGGTATGTTGCATGGGTGTGCACATGGTTTTCTTTTTTTTTTTTCATTTCTAATTTTGTCAGAGTGAAGCCCAAAATTATTCATACACATGACATATTTTGATTTATAGTTAATTTCTTTGACCAATAGGTTTCTTATGGCTGGAAATGACAGAAGACAGTGAACAAGCTGCAATACAATACATTGTGTTAGAAATTCCTATTCAGTTATTCTTGTTGCTGCCTTACGGTTGTGCAGTGTAACGTTGTCGAGGAAATAAAGTCTGTTCATTAAAAATATTTATTGTTCAAAAAAGACTGACAGTATTTCTGTAGGTACAATTCTGTTCTGTATACATGTTTGACCTTAAATCATGATTATTTGCTGTTTTTCAAGAAGAATCTTCTCTTCCTTACATACGTGCAGTATTGTTTGCTGATGATTGATTTTCCTTGTTTTTCTAGTTGTTGGACCTGTGTATGCTAGACATACGTTGTCTTGAGTTTTCCAATGGCATACTTGCTGCTTCAGCGCTGTTTCATTTCTCCTCTGTGGAGGTGGTGGAAAATGTCTCAGGTAACTAACAAACTAAAAGCAGCACAGTTGTTCATTTTTGCTGTGTTTGTTTCCTGCTAGCGTGACCGTTGCGTCGCCATCATTTTGTTCATACTCTCTCTGCCCATGCAGCTCTGAAGAGGGTGGAGGTGGAGGAGTGTGTCAGGTGGATGGTGCCATTTGCCATGGCGCTGCGGGAGGTTGGCGGGTCCTCAATGAAAACATTCACAGGAATCCCAGCAGAAGACATGCACAACATTCAGACCCATGCCACCTACCTTACATGGCTGGTAAGTAAAAGTATTAAAATGAGAAGAGATGGAAAACTGGAATAGTTGTGGGGAAAAAAATCTTCCACTATTAAAAGTAACTGCAGTCGTGACTCGATAATCCGACACTAAATGTAAAACCTTCTTTTATGTCGGATAGCAAGGCTGTCGGATTGTTAAGGAGGTCCAGATGCAAGGAGAGCTTGATGCTTGAAGGGTCATTTGTTGTTATTTATTGTTCATAGTTGTTGTAATAACTAGTAGTGCTGGTCCAAATAGCACTTTCTGGTCTCTGGATATTCAGGCCCAATAAATGATGAATATCCAAATATTCGGTGCGGTCGGGGGGGACACTTCCACCCCAGAGGTTCGCTCCAACAGGGTGGAAGTGGCCGGAACGCACAGACAGTATTTGGCTGCTGATGCTAGTTTAGTTAGCAGTGACAGTTCTGTTACCACCATCGGTGGCGGCAGCAGCGACAGCAGCGCCACTCGTCCGCCACCACCACCATCCGTGTCTACTTCCGCAAACACTGAGCACGCTCACTGCGTGTGACGTCGTCGTGTCCTCTTCTGCGCATGCGGGACACTTTTAGGTCGTGTGAAGTTCACACAGCAGATCACATACAAGTTGGATTTAATTGGAAATGTGAACGAACTCGCCAAAAAATTCGATTTCACAAAAAAATCCAAATTGAGCATTAAGTCCTGCAGTCTGAACGTAGCCAATCTGTCAGATTGTTAAGTCAGAAAATACGCCGTTATCCTTTTTTGTGACATAAAATGTCATGTCGAAGTCGGAATCCAAGGCTGTCGGTATGTTAAGGCTATTTTTCATGGGTTCCGCTTGTTTTTCCTAAAAATCTGTTGGATAGCAAGGTTTTCAGATTGTTAAGGGTCGGATTATCGAGTTACGACTGTACTTAAAATCTAATTTAAAGTCTGTGAACTCTACCATCTGAGTGAGTAAAATGTGTATTTAACCTACGACTTAACCTATCCACATATAACACCATGTCTTTTTTAGGGCTAATGATGATATCAACAAATGTTAAATAAGCTCCTGGAAAAGCCTCATTCATAGCTTTTATTGAAAATGTCCGTTCAGTAATTAGGCACAATATTTGTGTTTCTGCCATATATATTGTGATATGAAAAACAGCTTCATAAATATAGTCTAGGTACAACTTAACTGTAAGCTGTAGTCTGGCCAAAGCACTGCAGTCTGGTCCACTTGTTCAGGACAGCAGCCTTCACTGTGCTTAATGCATTCCATGTTGTACAGACCTAATGTCTCTCAGCTAGATCCCAAGCTTCTCTCATCCCTGCTGCTGTTTTTTTTCCCCTTTTTTAAACATCCAGGGGAAAATGCAATTTGCCAACAGCATGTTTTTAGTTGGGTGTCCTCATTAATAAAGTGGGCAGTCAGACTTATGTAGACTGTACCTAAATTCTGTTATAGCTGCATAATACTTTGCTTAGAACAACTCTGTTTTAACCCTGCATTATTCCTGCAACTCCAGGATAGCAAAAGTTAGTATGTGATGGTGTTGCATACTGTGTGTCAAGTGACTAGATCTTTCTTTTTTTTTTTAAAAAACAAGTTTTTTTTTTTACACTGGCAACGTAAATGTATTTTATATTTGTTTTACTCTGGATGACAGTCAGATCAGATCTGGCTTTGCATATGTCACACAGAGCTTTGTAGTGTTGATTTAAATGGTTAAACAGATTTGTGTTGCCTTGTGTCAGTGGCAATAGTTGCAAGACACAAAGTATGCCATTTTGGTTAACATTATCCTGTCGGTAGCCAAAATATTTCAGAACACCTGGTGTCTGATTTCTTTCTCCAGCCAAACTTTCTTTTTTTAGTGTTTCCTTTGCATTTTGTTGTTCACACGATGAGCCTGTAAGTCATGCCTGGATGTCAACAAACTGTCTAGTAAATATAGTTTAAAAAAAAACAAACAAAAGAAACTCAGTGTAGTCAAAAACCCTTAAATCAGAGTAAATGGTTCTACCAGACTTCTCTTCTAGATTAGTTATGGAAAATGAGAGCTGCCCAAATTTTCTTTTTGTATTAAGCAGCACATTGCACTTCCTGCAGTATGACTATTGCACATTTGCACATCACATTGTTAATGCTGAAACAATATATCATGTGGTCTAACTATGCTGGTATAATTTCCACAGTGGACCTGGTTTGCCTCCAGTTGTGACACCACAAAATTCTGCTTTCAGGCAATTTAACGTGTGTTTCTGTTGTGTACAGGACAAGGCCTACTCTTACCAGGATGTGGAGTTGGAGCGCCATAGCAACTGTCCTGTCCCTTCAGGTGTCCTGACTCCACCTCTGAGCAGTGAGAAAACTGAAGACTTGCTTCGAGTGGATGCTGCAGTACTGAAAATCAAACCGAGGATGCGTACTCCATCCCCACAAAGGCACCTTCCACAGTAGCAATACACTGAAACTGACAAGACAAAGGCAGATCATAATTAGATTTTTGCCTTTTAGCTGTACGTGGAAGAAAGGAACCTCTGATGTGTTGACTCAGAACAGCGACACCCTTCAATGCATATGCACAAGTTGGATTTTCAGCGGGGCAACATTGATGGAAACTGTGTTTTATCTTTTCAAAGTCATGCTGACTATTTGGATCCGGATGTTTTTTTAATGTCTTTGTATTTGGTGCACACAGACTTTAATTTTGGGAAACACTGAGACCTGTTGGTTTCACCCTCTTCCTTACAGGAATCTAACATATTTAACCTTCGGGTTTGGATGAACACACAAGCAAAGGGCTGTTGGAATGGGATGGCCCTCCAGGAGATTTTGTTTTTAATAGCATTGCACCCAAATGTTTGCATTAATTACCAACCAACCACACCTGCATTGTGTGGCCGCCATTTTTATTTTCTATGCAGAGACTAAACATGAGTGGACATTTTCTGGAGTCTCTACTTGATCTAGTGTGCGTGGGTGTGTGTGTTTGTTTTAACAGTGATTGGTGTTTTTTTTTTTTTTTCTTTTAATCTGTTAGTGGCCTCATTTGCCCAAAAACTATTTCTAGGGTCATCATTGGCTCTATTTGCTGCTATAAAGTGGGCTTTGCATGATGGGAAGTGTGTGTATGTGTCTGTGTGCAAGAAATAATGTGTGGCTCTTATTTTTTGGTTCTACTCTTGCCATTTTTATTGGACAAAACATGGCCATGTTTTGCTTGTGGACCAGTAGCTTGGCTACCTCAACAGACAAGTGAACCAGCCAGGCTTCAGAAGCTAAAATATTGATTGTATTTAACTTTTATTTTTATCCCAGCCGGCAGATTGTTTGCCTACCACCAAAATGTAAGATTTCTATCTGAATTTTTTTTTTTAAATAAAATGCTGCTACATATTTTCCATTAAAGAAAGTTTTGAAGAATGTTTTAAGTCATAGCATTTTGTCATTTTATAGACTAGTCTTTTTAAAATGAAAGCGCACAAGACCATTTTGACAAATGTTTAAATAAATTCTGTTGGTGTTCATTTGTGACATGGCTGTAACTAGCTCATGTACTGTGTTCTGCTTTACTCCTTAAGGAATCATAGATACACAGAGGCTTTATTCCACTAGGTGTCAGTGTGATGCTGTGAGTTTGATTGCATTCTCAGTGTATATAGCAATAGTAAGTCAAATACTGAAACATGCAGCTTGTACAAAAACTCACTTTTAACCCACGTTTAGTTCAGTTTTAAATTCTTTTCTAAGTCTTTTGAGCTTTGATCTAAACAGAGATCAGCACAGTGCAGTAATGCTACAATAAACTGTAGTGTGAGGAAACTGAGGGGAGACACTGACAGTCTGAACTCCAAGCAGTTTCTGGGCATATTTTTATTTTTGTTTTTGCATTTGTTATAGCTTATACTCACTGTGGGCTCATTTTTCATTGCAGTATGAAGTCCTGCACTGATACAACCATGGCTAGAAGTAGAGAGAACTCACACGCTGACACAGACATGCCATAAATTATTATTTAAAAAAAAAAAAAAAAGTAACAGTTGAATTTCTCTGATATTTTATTTTACAAAAAAATGAAAAACCTGGAATGCACATTTCTAACATTTTTTTCAAGTGTTCACAGAGAAATTGCAGAAAATAACAGGGCTTCACATGCTATAGATATTTAACAGCCTCCCCAAACTCATTACACCGACTCTAGAACAATATTTCTTTATGCTGAATGTTTCTTCCAGCAACTTGCTCCACTGATAACTCTTGAATCGTTCTTCACTTATTTTATTGATCAAATATGTTTTAGTTTCCTCTGTCTCTCAGCCTGCAGCTCACCTGAAAACTTATTTCACGTTACTTTTGGTTGACAGCTGAGTCAGTCAATCGATTCTCAGTTGTGCTGGCAAGCACAGATTTCTTCTTTATTACATGATCCAGTCTAAACTGTTTATTTTTGGCAAAATTTTAAATGAGGTGACTAAATTGCTTTGATGAAATATCACAGATTTTATCTTAGATGTGGTTAAATTTCCCGGTGGATCAGCATGTTGCAGGTGAGCAGATGAATAGTTTTAAGGACCGCTGGAAGAAAGAAAATTTTAAATTTTAAAAATTCTTTCTGCTTTGGCTGTTTTTAGTTTGATCAACAGTGTAGGTTCTTTTTTGTGTGGTTTTTTTTTTGCTGCTTTTCAAACCTCCGGGCAGGTTTTGGGGTTCAGAGTGTCCTGATGTTACCTACCAGAAGTGTACACACAAAGCTCTGGAACCTCATGAATTGTGTTCTGCATGCTCGGTTTTCTTTAATCCATGCAGTTGAATGTCCTGCTGACCTGTGTGAAAGGTTAGTGCTATAAGCCTGCACTCATTTGAGATTGTGGGACACCCACCCTCATAGGCACAGTGCTCCACATAGCTGGAGTCATGGAGTCTTAGGGGAGATTTTTTTTTTCTACCAAAGTCACCCACTTATAATGTGCTTAGGCTTAAAATGCCCCATATAGATGTGGCTGCTTTGTGTGACAGGTGGGTGTCGTCATAGTGCGGTCTATGACCCACAGGTGACTGCCTCAGCTCCACTCACTCTATTTTACTGTGGAAAGCATGGCTGTTGCATCACTGCAGAGCAGATGGAGATAGACATTAACACATTAAGCATTCCATTAACCCACGACACACACACAAGAATAACACCTGTAGTCAGGAAAGCTACACATAGATGTCAACAGCTGCAGCCTCAAAGTGTGATAAGACATAAAAATTCAAGAAACAAAATACTGGAATGGTTTCAAAACTGGGCGGCACGGTGCAGCAGTGGTTGGCACCGTTGCCTCACAGCTTGTAGGTCCTGGGTTAGAATCTCAGCCTGAGGTCTTTGTGTGGGGAGTGTGCATGTTCTCCACGTACCTGTTGGGTTTCTCACCAGGTGACCTGGCTTCCTCCCACAGTCCAAAGACACGCTGAGGTTAATTGGTGATTGTAGGTGTGAATGTGAGTGTGATTGGTTGTGTCTGTGTGGCCCTGTGATACACCAACCTGTCCAGGGTGTCCCTTCCCTTCACCCTAAGTTAGCCGGGATACACTCCAGGGCCCTCATATCAGCGTGCTTGTAGCTGAACTGAGAATCCAGAGTAAACAGAACCTGTTACCCCATGCCAACAATGTTAGGATTCTCTGCAGAGGATCAAATCAAAGCAAGGTCACACCCATAGTAACCAGTCAGATCACTGGTAACACAGAGATATCAGGCTCAGCAGGAACTCAGTGGAGAGTATTTCCTTTGATAGTTTGTAAGTCCATCTTTATTTTTGATTTCAAACCAAATCCTCCTCAGCATAAAGAATGCCACATTTCTGGAGAGCTGTTCTTCTATCCCCTTTTTTTTTTCCACCTGCTCTTTGCTGGAGGGGGTGTGTTGCCTCGCCTCTCTCTCAACACCCAAAGGCGTTCTATTGGATTCAAATCAGACAATATACATTTCCAGGTCGTAGTTTTTACTTTTTTTCTTTTGAAACTCGTGTGATTTTGGCAGTGCGCTTTGGATCATTACCATGTTGGAATATTCCTCTTTCTTCAAGCGTCTGTAGACTGAGAGTCGTGTTGTCAGCCAGTATTTTGGTATTCATGCTGCCATTTAAAAATACCATCCTCCCAACATCTTCTGCCTTCATTCAGTCCTATATCATCACACTCCAACCTCCATGCTGCACTGTCAGGACTATTCAGTCAGTGTGGTAGCTGTGACCAGGTTCACGGCAAACACATTGTACCACATCCGATCCAAACTAATTTATCAAAGAACGGAATTTATCATGTGCTCCTCAGTTTCTTTCTCTTGCTGTTTCTGTAGCAAAGTTTAATCTTGCAGTTTTGTACCAAACAAAAAAGAAGGGTGTTTTCTTCTTGAGTGTCGTCCATAGAGGTTGATATTATGAACTATCCCTCATACTGACTGACTGAGCTGTCACAGCAACTCTGAATTCCATTTATAATCCCTGTGCCAAGTTGGAAACACCTGCCCGTCTGTGTTTCATAGATAGTCTGCTAAGTGTCACTCTAATAGGAGGACCACTGCAGCTCTGATTAGTGGTTCTACTAGTATGTCGCATTCCACAACTCCTGATAACTGCTACAACTGTGTTTCAGTTGATTTTTAATTGGTCACTGATCTTCCTCTATCCTTTTCGACCTTTGTGAAGTCTCCCAAACATCTGATTCATCTATTTTTCAAACCCTCTGGCAATTCTTCTCCATATGGAGCCATGATGCAGGCATGGATCGGTCCAAAACTGAGGGTTCTGGTGTTCACAGGTCATTCTATAACCATGTTCATGTAATTAGGATAACTGGCTCATATTCTTTTTAATTCTAAATTGTCTGTCAGTGATCACAGGCATATTACCTTTTGGTGCACTGAGTTTCTACTTTAGCCTGTATTTTCAATTTAGTTTTTCTAAAGTATGTTTTTCATTGCTCGTAAAAGGAAATACTTTACTCATCAGGCAAAGACCAGCAGAATCTTCAGAATGGCTTAACATTTTTTCAGAAGTTTGTGCATCACTGTTATCCTCCAGGACTGCAAGGTGGCTCGCAGCAAGAAGGTCGCTGGTTCGCATCCCGGTGAGGACACCCGGGATCTTTCTGCGTGGAGTTTGCATGTTCTCCCCGTGCAGCGTGGGTTCTCTCCAGGTTCTCCGGCTTCCTCCCACACAGTCCAAAAACATGTTGAGGTTAACTGGTGATTCTAAATTGTCCATAGGTGTGAATGTGAGTGTGCTTGGTTGTCTGTCTCTAAGTGCGGCCCTGTGATAGACTGGCGATCTGTCCAGGGTGTCCCCTGCCTTCACCTTAAGTCAGGTGGGATAGACTCCAGCCCCCCGTGATCCTAGTGAGGATTAAGCGGTGAATAGATAATGGATGGATGGATAGATAATGGATGGATGGATGGATGGATGGATGTTATTCTCCATTCTGAGGAGGACTGAGCCTGTCACCAAATATAAAGGACATATGAAGTATTAAAAAAATGAAAGATTTGAATCTCAGTAATGAAAGGTATATTGACTTTTGTTGCACCTATTGTGGGTGTTTTTTTATAATAGCAAATCTAAACTGTTTTTCATTTAAATAAGACCAAATATCCTTCTGTTCAACGTGGAAGTAATGCAATCACTGTAAGGCGATAAAGTTGTGGCTTCTTTTGTATACTGTAAACCGTTGTTTTTTTGCTGTTCTGCCCCAATTCTAGCACTACATACTTGCTGAATTGAGGATGTCATGAGCTTCCAATTAATGTCAGTTGAATATTAGCGGTCCTACAGCCAATTTATAGGCACACTACTGCCAATAACTGTACAATTTTACCATGTTTACCTCTCAATGCCGCTTCAAAGCAGCGTCAGAAAAAGAGCAGTATGTATCAAGTGCAGGTTAAGTGTACTGTGTGTTAGTATTTTCCAATATAGGACACACTAATCTACTACTTGGTGGTGTGTGAACACGCACTCAGTACCGCAAGTGAGGGTAATGGGGTCAATCCCAATACCTACACTTGCAACATTTGCGAGTATTTACTAATGTGCCCATTAAAACCATCAGTCTGTATAGGTTACATTTGGCCTCACAGGTACACACTTGGGTAATAAAGACATCCCACAAATACAAATACCACACATGACACAATCAAGCTCATATGATTTGTTGAAACGAACCCTGCAGTGATACAGTTACTCACATTACCATAAACACACACATTCAGAAGTGGACAGGAGTGAATTAATTAATGAAGACATTAAACTGAGTTATCTAAGCTCCGCCATAACGCTGCAGTGTTTGAATGTGAATCATCATATTCATGCTGAATCCAATCCAATACTATATTTTTCTCCAGAGCTCTGCCTTAGCAGCTCCTCTTTACTGTTGCGCTGTGTACACAAGTCAGTGTACAGTTCATATTAAATATATTAAATTCTGACATGAACTGCACTTATTGTGTAATTTAATTTGGAGCTCTTTTTTCAGTCAGGTATCTGCATAGTATATTAGTGAAATAAGTAATTTAAATATCCTGAAATACAAATAAAGTTAATTAAAACTATGGTTGCTACCTCCCGAAGTAGTAAAGTTAAACCATCAGTCAGAAGAACTCCAACTCGACTCTCTGTTTCTCGCTTGACTCCAATCAGCGGCAGAGAAGACGACATTCAGGATATAGTCAGTGCCAATGCCAGTGCAACTCCGGGATCCTTGATATCATAGTTAATACCCTAAAGGGGAAATATAGCCACTCTGAAATCTGATTGGCCGTCCCTAGATCTGACAGGTCAAGTTCATTCAATGAAACTCTAATGTCCAAGTTTCATTGAATGCAGCCACCATGCATGTGCAGGTGAAAGCAGCATACAATTTCTGTACCAGCTTTGCATAGCAACAGCCAGCTGGCTGTGTGACCCGTCCATAAACATCACAGAGAGCACAAAAGATACAGTCTGTGTTCCTTTAGTCGACGGAAGCAACACGAAGACCTCAAAACATTAACAGGAGGTTAGTTTGTTACTTCCAGCTGTTTGTAGGAGTCTTTCCTCTGAGTTTATTAAATACTTGCAGCATCAAACAGCAGCAGGATCCATATGAGCACCTCCACAGAGAGAAAGCGGAATGATTTTTTACACAACACAGTGGTAACTTTATTATTTACCTAGAATTATAAATGATCCAGACATAGATGGTAAATACCGCAGTAAGAAAAACATGGCAGCAGGTAGTCCAGTTACAATGAAAACTATTTTATTGAACCATTAGTTGTTATAAATTATCACCACACGTGGACAGAATTTTTAATGTTGAAATCACGAGTAAACTGTGAATGTTTTGCCTGTGGGTGAACTTTTTACCTACAAACACATTGCAGCATTTTCTCTTGAGCTGTTTTGAACAAAAATACTTACTATAATGGTATCCCAAATGGTCTGCACTTACATAGCACTTTCACCCAAAGCGCTTTACAGTGTGTTTCTCATTCACCCATTTACACACACATTCATACACCACTGGTGACAGAGCTGCCATGCAAGGTGCTGCCTGCCATTGGGAGCAACTTCGGGTTCAGTGTCTTGCCCAAGGACACTTCAACTGTGGAGGGGCGGGGATTGAACCGCCAACCTTGAGATTGGAGGACTCTACCACCTGAGCCACATCTGCCCTGAGTCAGCACCTCAGACAGTGTATCAGTCTATACACATCAGAAAATTCGGAACATTAACTGTGATTTATTAACTCTCATACTGACAAAGTTTTCAACTAGTCTCTATATTCCAACAGCATAATAGAACTCCTGAAATTCAATTATGGTCTTATGGTTTTTTGTGCAACCCCCAGATGTTTACCGGCCACCCCTGTGAAACATTTCTGCAGGCGCTACTGATCAGAGAAAAACAACTCATAATCATGCATAATCAATAATGATACACAATACTTTTTGAAACAAAAAACTAAATCAATGAGAAAACAACCACCAACCCAGGCTGCATGTGAACGACCAGCATAAAAAAGGCACATTTTGTAGATGCCAACCCCTGACCAGAGTTGATACATCTGTCTAAGCTGCCCACTCTGAGTTGACTGAAAATCCCGACAGCCTTAATAAAACCGTAGCCTCACTGTGGGAAACATTCCCACTATGTGTTCTCTCTTTAAAATGTCACAAAGATATACACATTATTTTTGTTTATTAACAGTACAAATGTGATACAGCCAATCCAAAGCCACCCAATTAGCACAACTCAACTCACCTGACTGGAGTTCTGTTTCATATGAACAGTGGGCTGCACAGACTGAGCTCACCCTGAGATATGTTTATGTCAGTGGTCTTGTTCGTGTTTGAATCTATGGACTGTTTTTCATATAAAATGTTTAACCTGTGACTGTAAACATCACAGTTTTATCTTAACATGTCACTTTTCTTCTCTGTGAAACGACGTGATCAGAGCTCCAAGTCTCTGGTCTGTTCTTTTCTTTTTTTTAAAAACAGACTTGACTCACATTAACTCTGAGTTGGCTTCATCAAACAGAGTAATCATGGTTCAGTTTGTTAGGCTAAATCAAGACAAGCTTTTCATAATAATCACCCCCTTTTTTTTTTTTTTTTTTGGAGCCAACTTTATGAAACACCCTGTTGGTCTTTGTTAGCCGCCACAGAATAAGCAGCTTTGCCATCAAGCACTGCAGCCTGTGAATAGCCACACAGAAAGTAGACAGCTACCACAGTGATGTTCTTGTTAACCATCAGCATAGATCCAGACTTTTTTGTCTCCATTGTTTAGCTTCTTCTCTGTATGTTGACATTGCCAACAGTGTTGTTTGCTCTAGCTGAGCAGAGTTAGAACCAGGCCAGACCTCCCTCAGGGCCTTGCCACCATTCCATGTAAACAACTTGCTCCAGTGTATATTTGCAGACACTTTGATGTTACCAGCTGACTTAGTTTCTCTTCTCTTACTCTTAAATATTTTATTGATTTAGGCGTATTCACAACAGTGCAGCGAGATATTTACTATAACAAGGGCCGTGACTGCTGTTTTTCAAAAACTCAAAGGGATAAGTTTATGTGTGGTGATCACAAACATGGCAGCAGCACATACTGCTGGAAAATCCTGTGCGATTTTGAATTAATCTATTTAAATTTCTACAGGACCAATGATTGTGTAGGGGCCTAAAGAAACCCTGAAGTACCCTTACACTGTGAGAAACTTGTCTGTTTTTGAAATGTGCAGGGACTCCTGATGTACATGCGGGGCTTTCTGTCAAGCTGTTTTAAATGTGTGTCTGCCTCCCTCTTGTGGCAGCTCTAATTAAGTGCAGCGCCACTTGAGGAACCACAGATTCCTTCTCTGGAGTCTCATGTTGTCTCCTCTGAGAGGACACATGGAAAAAAGGGACTTTTGTGTTTAAAAAAAAAATAATAAAAAATGTCGTCCATGATGATCACTGATGTAATTAATTTGCATTGGACTGAGGCTGTTGTTAAACAAGGTGAGAGTAAGCAGGTGTAAGCAGGATTGGTTGTTTCTCTGTTGAGAACAATACCTACAATATCTGCAGACAGAGGTTAAAAATCATGTGAAGAATGTCAACATGCACCACAAATCCACAAGTTTTTCATGCCCTTTACATTTAAAACAAACAAAAAAAAACTTTCATATTTCATGTTTGGCATCCTGAACATTTTCTGAAAATGAAAAAAAACAAACAAAAAAAAACAACCTCACCAGAAGTTCATATACACCTATCAACCAAAAAATTAAAGCCATCTGCCTAATATTGTGTAAGTTCATGCCACCAAAGCCGCTCTGACCCCTTGAGGCCTGGACTAAAGGTGTCGCGTGGTATCAAGCACCAAGACATTTAGCAGCAGATCCTTTAAACTCGTGCCATGAAAGGGGTTAAAGGTAGGTGCTATGTGTCAGAGTAACATCCACATGAGTGCCCAGACTCAAGGTTTCCAAGAAGACCCTTGCCCAACATAATTCATCAGATCAGGCTGCCTTCTTCCATTGCTCCATGATCTAGTTCTAGCACTCACATACTGCATAGGTGCTTGGTTCTTTCAGCAGTGGTCCAGGTTCAGCATGCTCCATATGCATCAAACTGTGATACACTCTTGTCTTCTGACACCTCTCTATCATAGCAGCATCAAGGCTTTCAACAATTTGTTTCTTCTGTGGGATTGAACCTTCACTTTCCACACATATCAGTGGGCTTTGGATGCTGGTGACCCTGTCTCACCGTTTCATCAGTGTTCTTTAGACATCTATTGGTAGCTACTAGTCATTACACACCAGGAACACCCCACAACACCTGCACTTTTGAAGGTGCTCTGTCCCAGTCGTCTAACCCCTTGCCTTTCTTGAAGTCACTCAGGTCCTCATGCTGCCCATTTTATCTGCTTCCTGCACATCAACTTCAACAACTGACTGTTCACTTGCTGTCTAATATGTCCCACCCACTGACAGGTTCCACTGTAATGAGAGAATCAGTGTAATTCACTTCAGTGATTTTAATGTTGTGGCTGATCGGTGGTGAGTTTTACCTTTTCTTTTATCAGTATTATTCATGCAAATATTTGGTTGGTATGCCCAACACGCACACACTCATACATCCTTGAAGGCTGTCTGAAATACTGAGCTTTACATTTTGTTGCTCCAGAGTTGTTTGTCCTTCAAAAAGACACAAAACTGATAAAGAAGGTATCAGGATTGCCTTTGGTTTCTGATAACCCTTGTTTTCTGTGGAAATGAACACACTGTATAGATCAACTTAATAGCAAATATTTTAACCTTAAGGAAAGCAGATGCACAACTAATGGCCCAGTAAGCCATGCCAGTGAGTTTCTCTGCACCATTGCCCTGGACTGACCAGGCACATCCAAATAAAATACTGCAATCAATAATGTTATTATCAACACCTACACCTTTTCTGTTATGGCAAGTCAGGACACATGCTATATAAAAGGCCGGTCACATTGTATGTGTATTGAATTATTGCATTTTTGCATACTATGAATTCTTTACTTTAACAATAAAATGTATTTATTAAGAGCCACCTTTAGGTGAAACACTGATTCCATGAAGCTTTATTGTTTTGCTTTAAATTCACAATATATATTTTTTTCCTTTTATGATTCGCAGGAAAAGATTAATTGTAAAATGCTTTAAATGGAACAAGTAATCAGGCTTTACAGCTGACAGGATATGTGTCAGTGAGAATACTTATCCTTTGCTCATGCTTAACTAGTTTGTTGTTCATACACATAATACAGAACAAACATCAAATCAAACAGCGTATGTACACCGATATGAGCAACATACATGTAATATTACAGAACTCTACCTGTGGATATTGTGTGTGTATATATATATACATAATCTCATAAGAATCAACATTTTAAACAAACATGCTGAAACAAAACCTACTATTCATCCCTTAACATTACCTGTAAATCTGATTCAGATCCTGAACAAATTGTCTGTAATTCATGTAAAGTAAAGCATCAGGATTTCACCTCATATTAGTGGTTCTATGTATGAGAATTTGAACATTAACACAGCTTTAATATAGTGGAAAATAACTATTTGCTATGTAAACATCATCACTAGTCAGCACCAGAATCACAAGTCAGTTAAACTAATTATTCATTCATTCATTAATGCTGATTGTGCGGTATTTAAGCCAGTATCATGATGTGGGAAAGACAAAAAAAAAGTTTGCATGAAGGCTGAACCTGTGCTGCTCTGCTGGAGTAATTCCTGACCACATTCAGCACAGGCATGTTGACATCAACCTGCAAGGAAAGAATTTACCTGCAAACGCTGTGATCCAAGTCGGTCTGAAAAAACAACACGACTCACTGTGGCAATATGTGTCCACTCAACTTTGTGAAGTCAAAGACTTCTGAAAGTTAATGGAATATATAAAGGCAGAATACACTTTATTAGAGTGCAAAATAATCACACACAGATTGGACCAAAACCAGTCTTTTCTGTCTCTTGGACTAGTCAACTGGTCTAATTTTAAATGCCAGTTTAACAACAGAGGAATTAGAGGCGAGCGTCATCCCTCATGAAGATATAGAGGCTTAATGGCATCACAGAATGAAGTCACATCCCCTCTGTGTGACTTATAATGCAAACTTCTTTACTCTATGTATTGCCATCTGGTCCAGCCATGTGTTGATGTTGGTGCATGTGAGTCCCTCCCTTTGAAACAAGGATCTTTCCCCAAATTTATAAAAAGACAGATGAGGAGCATCACCTTGCACAATGCACTGGAAAGTGAGAGTGCAGTCCAGAGCATTCAGCTGGTGCCTTCACAGCTCTGTTCACATATACACAGATTATTTAATCTTAAACCACGCCTCTGTATGTTTCAGCTTTAAATGTTTAAAAGGCAAAATAGATCAGCCTGTCTGTGTGGAGTTATCACTTTATTTGATACAAGTACCACTGAAATCCCATAATTGTTATTAACACATTTCTATATATGTTTCAGCCTTTGTAAAAAGACCTGTTGGAATGTGCAAACACAAATGGTAACAGCTTAGGATATAAACATTTGGACTACATCTTGTAATAAAAACTGAACAACTTAAATCTGCGCATCTTGAATTCTGTGTAAACATCTGGATGCCTGTCTTTGAGATCGTGCTTGGCGAAGTTTGAAGTGTTTACTTCTTTTGTTCCAAATGCTCTGTGACACCATTTGCATGCTTTGCTTGTCTTTTACTTTACTTTTTTCTTGCTGTGATTGTCTATCCTCACACCACAGCTGCACATTGTTGAATCTGCACTTGTCATGTTGTTATTGTCCAATACCTTAAGTAATTATGCCATTTATGCTTCTTTGGTACTTTTCAGTACCATGCATTAGATAAATTCTTGTTAAAGAGCCCATGTCATGCACATTTACAGGTTCATAAATCTAGATATAGACATTTATTGTCATACGCACAGCATAAACAAAAAAAAAGCCCCTGTATTTAGTTTTGATGACAATATATTTACATACTTTATTGGTTAAAAAACACATTATTTTTTTTCATACTGAGCTGTAGCACCTCTTTTCACTCTCTGTCTGAGATGCTGTTTTTGCCTCTGTCTTTTTAACGCAACCCTGCCAGAAAGCCCAGGCTGCTCTGGGTCAGCTAACCCGAAAAACACAAGGCAGTGCTGGTTATGTACCATAACCTCAGATCTCCGAGTATAAGCAAAGAGATGTGTCCCTTGTTGAAGCAACTCTAGTAAGGAAATAATGGTGGAGACGAGGCAGCTGCTTGTTCTTTGTGTGAACTACTGTCCAGACAGGTGCTATGGGTTACATGGTGATGTAAACAAGTAACGGAAGAAAAACCTGGACTTGAACTTTGGCTTCTGTATGTGTCAACCCTTTGCATGCACTAAAAAGCAACTATAAAACAACAGAGGAAAGGGAAACCCCAGAAAACATGTTAGAGGGCTGTTAAGTATCTTTCTCCAATAGGCAATCATTTCTCAGTTTTTGATGTTGCTAATTTTCTTCCACCCATGTTTGAACTTGTTTTCCTTCATGTTAAGATGTAACTTTGGATTGTTCCTCCTCGTAAAATGTGGGTCAGAAAGCACAGCAGTAAAAGGCCAACATGGTTCCAGCATTGAGGATGTGGAGTTCCAAGGTGTAGAGACACCCTGAATCAGTTCGTGGTTGAGGAACATATTGCTGCTCCTCCTTTTCTTTCAGGTTCTGCTTTATGTCCCACTAGACATTTTGCAGCAGCCACGGTGCAACAAATTCAGCCTTGTTTGAGAGCAGCATTAATACAGTGCTGCAAGGTGTGCCCAGCACACCTAACGCTCTGCACATCTGGCCATTCATCTGTTTCCTTTAGAGTCCCTGTACAGCGTGCCATATCAGCCATGCTGTCACATAAACCAAAAACTCTCTTTGCTCCCAGCATTCCAAGAGCATTGGAAGCATCACAGAGTTGCTTAGTAATGTTTTTGCCTGTGCACACCTCTTCCATTTGTTTTTTGCCACGAACTAGACTGTAGTTTACAATCTTTGACAAAAAACATGAATGAACAGCAACAGTCCTGTATGGCTCCATCTAGAGAGGTGTCCAGGTGTACTGTGGACAAGCTGAGTGCATCGCATTAACAGAACTTTGCGTTTTAGCCTGTCTGTTTTTATTTTGTGGTTTGGTTGTGCATCAGTTCTTCCTGTGCTCGCACTGTATGTCCAGGTTCCAAAATGTTGTATCAGTTTCTTAAAGCCTTCAACCAAACATATTGAAATATGTCTATTCTGATATGTTTACATTCAAAGCCTGAAGAGATGCTGCACATACAAAAGTTGGTGGAAAATCCTAGCGCCAACAAGTTGTAATTTTTTGATATGTGATAGCAACCTTTACAGTAGGCTTACTGTGATGTAACACAATATTTACTATAGTTATTGAATGTCAGTCACTCACCAAGACACCTGTCAAGTTCTTCCCTGTTTCTCCTTACACCACAAATTAATTTCTTGCTGAGGCTGTTATTTCTGCTAATCCTTGTCTGTTCTTCCTCTCTTTGATGCCTAGCGGGCTCATAATTATAAGGCTGTGGTGGCAGAACTACTTATTAAGTTTAGATGGCCGATTACCATTTCGCGTTGGCCATTTGTACTAAACAGCCACAACATTAAAACCACTGACAGGTGAAGTGAATAACATTATGTTATTGTCATGGCACCTGTCACGGGGTGAGATATATTAGGCAGCCATGGCGACCCCTGTTCACCCCTGGAAGTGCCTACAATGGTTACATGAGTGTCAGAACTAGACCAATGGAAGATGCTGGTCTAGTCTGATGAGTCAACAGTCAGTTGTGTCTTGTTTACCTGGGGAAGGTATGGTAGCAGGTTGCACTTTGAAAGGACAAGGCAAGCCAGCAGAGGCAGTGTGATGCTCTGTGCAATGCTCTTCTGGGACATGCTGAGTCCAGGCATTAATGTAATTAATGTTGCGTTGACACGTACCACCCACCTAAATTGTTCTAGACCATGGACACCCTTTAATGGCAATGACCTTCCCTGATTGCAATGGCCTCTTTCAGCAGGATAATGTGTCCTGCCACACTGCAGACACTGTTCAAGAATGAGGACTGGTTTTAGGAACATGACAAAGAGTTCAAAGTGTTTATTGCCTACAAAAATATGATATGCATGCATATAGCATCAGTCTTGGGACACTGTGGAGTTGTACTCTGGATGGTGGTACAATGCAAAACCCAGGTAGGTAGATATAGAGGACAGAATGTTACCCATACAGCAGGACCTACTTCTGCACATCACTGAAACAGTCCAATGAAACAGCCAAAGCCGGCTCCATCACTGTTGCAGAAGTTGGCAGGTTACTGCTGCGTACAGCCTCGAGCTGCCTTTAACATTGATAGAGGTTCAGCTTTCAGCACGGCACTTACCAGAAGCACAGGACAACATGGGAGTGGCTTTTGAGACAAAGTTCTGACTGTTCTAAAGCGGTCCAGCCACAGTCCAGACTGAAACCACACAGAACATCTGTAGAGAAACCCAAAGATGGCAGTTCCCAGAGGATTCCCATCCAAACTGACAGAACCTCAGAGGTAAACATGTTTTCACGTTGTCATTATAAATGACTGACTTTAAATCAACTCAGTTCAGAATCAGCACACAGAATTCAGGTCATGCAGCACAAGATGGAAGCAGCGACATTAAGCTCAGCTGGACATGTGCTGAATACATTATTTAAATAGTGTGAATTTTGTCATGTTTTATGATGTTTAAAATTGACAGTCTAGTATTGAAAAAAAAGAAGGAGCTTAAAAGTTTTTAAGGGGCATTTTAAGTGCATTATAAGGACAAGTAAACAGTCGAGGGTACTACAAAATGTTCTCTGCCTCACTCACAAGGGGCATAACTTCTATTTGAGGGTATAACTGTATACCATAAAACCTTATAGCACTTTTTACAAAAAACACAAATGTAATTCAGTACTCTCGAATACACTAATATTAAATTCAAAAACACTTAAAACTGTGAAATGATTAAAAGTGAACACAGTGACAGAGTTAGACCGAGTTAGATGGATGATGGAGTTTGAATGCCGAAAATTGAGAGTAACTCTGATAACCGCAAATGATGAATATTGAGTGACAGACAATAAGTTACATAAACAAATATTTAGAATCTTAAGACTCAGTGTAACTCACCGTTACCGTGAGCTTGTCTGGTGGCACTTTAAATAAGACCAATGAGATTTCTTATACAATTTTGCAGCTACAAACACTGACAGGGACATGCTCAGGTGTTCTGTAGTCTGATTGGGATTTGTGGTTATCTGATTTTGTAAAAAGACAAATAAACAATTATTCTTATTTTATCAAACCATCAAATACCAGTTTGATTGATTCCTTCAAGCACACAATGACAAAAAAAAATGTTTTCAAAAATTAACTCAAAGTTCACATTAACTGACTGACTTTGTTGTCACTTCACTCAATAACTTAAGTGACACCCACAGCAAGAAAAAACACGCACAGTATGACGTTGTTTATTGGGTGCTAAGTGACACCTGATGTTTTGCTTCACCTAAGACCAACTTGTGAATTGCACTTAGATGTGGAAGTGTATGGAGCCAAACCAGCGAAAAATACAAAACTTAAAACTGAACGCTTAAGCATTGATACTGAATCCTGAAAAGCAGCAGCATAACCAAACATATATCAAAAAGTATATGAAAGATTTTTCAATTGGTTGTTTATTTTCTTCAGTTTTTTTAATCTCTCCATTTAATATTTTATTTTTCAGACATAATTAATCATAAATATAACATAACAAGGGTAAAGTATTGGAAGTCATTTATCCACATGAAGGGCTTCTACCTCAAGTCCTACTTTTATATTTGTACATATTACAAAAAAGATATATTTGTCATTCTTCATTCAAATTTATGGCTAACCCTTAACATGGCATTATACTACCACTAAAACAAAGTATATACATTTAAAAAACTCCCATCAAAAGGTGTAATTTCTATTTTCAAAATGTCGCAACAGCACACCTCAAATCCGCTTCTTCTGATTTCCTCCCACCAGTAAAATGATTTCACTGCTGTCACCCAAGAAAAGACCTGGAATGAAAATTGACCGTATCTCGTGGTTTGAGGGCGACACTTACCCTGGTTCACCCCATTTGTGCACATTACTGATGATATCAAACACTGCAGTATTCAGGATAATAACTTAAAGTGACTATTAAAATCTGAAAAGAAACTAAATAAACTGCAATTAAAAAAAAAAAAAAAAAAAAAAAAAAAAAAGATAGAATTGGGGTAAAGTGTGAAATGTATTCCTCCAAAATTTAATCAAAACTACATTTGAATTAAAATCAGTTTCAGACACTCAGTGGTGTTAATTTTTTTTTTCAGGGCTCAAGGTCAGCTTTCAGTTTCAAATTGTATCTATTCATTTTCAATTTTGACTTTCATACTCGGCCCTAATTTGGCTCCACAGAAGTGAGTATCTGTCAGAACGGAACTTCTAAAAATCATTTGCAACATTCTCATGTCCTGCTTGATGAAAGGTTAAATAAAACTGCTGTTATTACCCTTTTCCCCCGGCAGACCAACAGGATCTAATTTTTGCCTGTCGTTAATTATGGTGTCCTTGCTTAAGCAAACAAATAAATTGCATTTAGGGATTTGTTATTTGCTCAAGACGCAATTGCTTTTGTTCTTCAGTGGGTGTCACGCTTCCAGACATTACCAAAGTATCTGTATCTCCCCTTTTAATGTACACTGAGGGGGACATATTTGTAAATCTTAAAGCTGTTTAGTACAATAGAGCATGTGTGGATTAGGCCTATTTAATAATGCAAGCACAAAGGCACTGTCATTTTAAGTCTTTATGGGATTTCATAATGTGTGTGTGTGACACCGTTTCCTGTCGGTAGTATTCCACACATCCCCGGTTCCTTTTCCATTGTAATTCCTTTAATTAAAGTGATTTTATTCACAGGCACACAGCTGGCACCGGCTACTTTCCATTAGCCATCTGAGTGGACACTTCGTTCGGTGGGAGGACGCGCACTGGGGCTGCTTCCTATGGAGCGCACAATACTATTTTCATCTCCCAGCTGAGTTTGTTGTGTGTTTTGAATTTATTAATCATTGATTTTAATGTGCTGCCTCTTGACAGTGGCAGCTACCCACGCATTAATTAATTCCTGCTTCCCAGCCTTACAAAATGGCATTTAAAAAACAATGAGAGGTCGGCTGGTGTTTCCTCTGACCTATAAATGGAAGGCGTCAAAAAGCAAAATGTCAAAATTTGCTTTTATTTGTTCTTCTCTTGGCAGATTTTATTGCCTCCTTTTATTTGATAGAGCAAGATAGAAATGAGGTTATTTTAGGTCTGTTGAAATGATGTGTAAATACAGTTGTGTCACCTTTAATATTCTCCTCGTCTTTTTGGGAGGTGGTGAAATGCAATAATGTCTCTTTTGTTAGGCATGTTTCCCAGAGTGCACCTGCTTTGCATACGGCATCTGCCAGGAGCGCTCTCAAAGGAACTGTGGGTCTTAAGTTGAGGATAGAGGTGCATTGCCAGCAACAATAGGTAGTCTGTGTTTATCCTTTGAGGTCTTAAACAACTATGTGTACAAAGATTTTCCTTCTGTGAATTGGTGGAAATAGAAAAAGGGAGATTAGATCTTAAATTAAGCATATGGTACTGGAATTTGAATAGAGTTGGGATTTGAATGTATTTATGTAAGTATATTCTTTTTTTATTTATTGAGCAGACCTGAATTGTTCATCTATTTAAATGAGTGACTGGTTTGTGTGTTTGAAGAGATAAAAGCTCGCTCTCATAATCCTTATTGACTCTCCGGGATGCGTAAAGACAGCTATTGGTAAGTCCCTGCAGTGCCCTGCCCCACAGAAAGGGCCTCATCCCCATTCGCACTGGGTTGTTTAAAGCTAAAGATTTCCTGACAGATTGCTCTCAACAGATTGATTAGCGCATGTTGTGAGAGAGACAACTTCCCAAACTGGGTTTGAGGAGGTTTTGCATGTGTGCATGTGTGTCTGTGGGTGCACGGTGGCGCTGCTCGGTGTGCAATGCAACCTCCGAGTGTGGGGGAGTTGTGCAGTGCTTATCGCATGCTTCAAAAAGCATTCCTGCTGTAATTAAAAAAAAAAGCAAACAACCACAGTCGTAACCTGATGGCATTTAGTGGGAGCCCTGTGGAGCTTTGGCACAAAACCACAAACACTGCTGACAGCTGCAAAAGATAATACACTCGCTCCTCTCAGTTCACCTCTATCATACTTGAAACAGCTGTAATGTAGGGAGAAAAGAGGTAAATAGATACTGTGTGCATTCACACACTCGCAAGAAAGTGCTTATGCTTCACAAACCTACAGTGAAGCGCGGCTGATGTTTTTTGATTTCAACACAAAGAGCGTCTGATACACCCAGATTTGTGAGGTCGTGAACCATTTTTCAAAATGCCTGTAAAATAATCGGCCATATTGGTTTGATACAGAATCTGCGACTTCATTCAGGAGCACTGGCACATCCACACTTTCTGCTCGACGCTGCCCTGTGTGAGCGCCGAGCTGCTGCTCTTTGTTGTGAGGCTGAGCCAGAGGCCTCGCATCTGTACCAAAGTAAAAATAATCATTCCCATGCAAATGCACTGTTTGACATGTTCAATTAGACCCTTGTGTAGAAAACAATCAGCACGTTGAAGAGAGACCGTTCCCACTGTTAGTGCACCTATGAAGCCCTAAAGCTGCTGCTGCTGCTTCTCCCCCCCTCCTCCGCCTCGCTGTCCTCCTCGTTCCAACCTCCCCTTCCTGTTCCTGGCCTCTAAAGGGAGAGAGAGATCCATCGATCAATGGCAATCGTTGAGACCCCGTCCCGCCTCCTGTCTCCTGCCTCCTGCCTTGCATTGTTTTTATCTCATCTCGCAACCCTGTTGCCATGGCACTGAAGATGGCACTTCAACCCTTGTGCTTAATGATCTCTTGGATGATAGCCTACTTGTCAGACATTCATGTCCTGTTCTGTTGAAATGCAAGACAGAGAGGAATGAGCTGCTGCTTGCGGAGGGGAGGGGTGGTTATTTGAACATTTCATTCTAAGCGTAACTGGTAGTGAACATGGTGTTATGGGTTATTTACCAAATGAACTGTCTTTAAACGGCTCTTTTGTCTCCTGTTCCTGGCCGGCTGAACCGCGTTCTTAGAGATGGACACTCAGAAAGACAGAGAAGCCAAATTGCATTCGTTTGGTGTCTCCTTTTGTTTTTCAGCATTACTTCAAAAGCCATTGCTCCTTTCTGGCAGTTCAGCGCTGGGTGAGAGATTACCGTTCGTATAAATAGCTGTCGCTGATTTGACTAAGAGAATACTTTGTGTCATTATGAAGGCAGAAAATCCTAATTGGGAAATTGGAACACAAAAAAGAGCCGAGCGTTCAATTCATATCCATAATCCGCTACATTGCATGAAATCAAGGGTGTTACGTTACAATGCTTGATTTTAGTCATCGCTGTGATTGAGACAAAGGTAGCGCCTGGAGCCATCATGCGGTGCTAGTAAGTAAGGGAATGTGTCATTTTATTATCTTTCATCTGGCAACCTCTCTCTGCGCTGTACTGTGTGGAAGGCCTGCGCACAGTTGTTTTCATCCTGGAAGACTGAGGTTAGAGACGCACAATCATTATGATTCTCGGAGGAAAAGGTGAACAATTAGACGGAAATAACGTAAACGCTGCCATGCCTAATCATATATAACGTCAGGGAGATGATACGTGCAACAGTGGCCCACCCCTGGTATTTAAATATGAATTCCATGTGTTTCACTCAGTTGGAGACATTATCGACTGCTTATTGATTGAGATTCCGGGGAAAAAAAAAAAAAGTAGATGCGCTGGATTGGAGCTGCTTTAATCACATATGACCTATTATTCATATGTGGTTGGCTAGAGCTGCTTGCTTTTGTCATGGCGCGACTGTTAAATTCAGCATTTTGGGGGGATTTCCTCCATCACTATACTGAAATCTTGTCTTTGATACATTTATTCATGATCAAACATGACTATTACATGATTGTAAGATTTCACAAAATGTTAAGAGAAGGCTTTAATATGGAACTTTTGGCGTAGCTGCAGATAAAAGGCTAAAATGCTCAAAGACGTCTGGCAACTTCTAAGTCTAAGTTTGGTATGTCGTCACTTTCAGAGCAAACAAGAAAAGAAGTGAAATAAAGCTCCAGACTAAGTTTAGTTAAATGCGTTAGCTTGTGTTTTGTCTCCTGAACACAGACAGGCAGCAATATGAAGCGACTTAATCCTCTCCTCCCTTACAGAACAGAACACAATGAAAAACACACTCCTCTTTTTATCTGCTTTTATCTCCTTTTGTGCCGAAGAGCTTTAAAGAATCAGCGTCTTTATCTCTCCCCTCTTCCCATAATGCAATAGGGCGAATGCTTCCTGTGTGTCATAAATATGGTATTGAAAGGTCCAATTGAATTAAACTAAAAGATCTGGGAAGAAAATGGGAAGTACTCTCATTTTTCCCCTCTCATTTTTGACAGCGGGAATTTCTGTAAATTGACACTGAAATGGTCTGTCTCGCCTCAGCCACCCCTCCTTTACCCCCTCCCCTCCCCCTCCTGCCCACCCTCGGCTCCATACGCCCCCTCAGTGCAGTCGGATAACATGCATATTAAGAGGCTCTGGGCAAAGCGTGCTGAAATGGGACAGAAATGCAGTAAATGAGATATCCATTGTCTTGCAGATAGCATTTCTCCTCATCGGAGTGGCTTGCTTGATTACCTCCCCTATTGACGCCTGATTGGTGTATGACGTAGACGCCTCAAATTGACTGACCTTGGTCTACCTGTCCACACACAGACACACACATACACACACACGCTGGACCTAAGTAAATATATAAAAACCTGCACAGTGTAGCTGCTTGTTATGTTGTATTCAAATAAGCAGTGACAAACATCTCAATAGTTTCATTAGTTCTGAATGACCGGTACTGTATCAGAAACGGATCAAGAGTGACTATGGATACTGTAAAGGAAGATGATAGTAATAAAAAGAGAAGAGAGACCGTTCATCCAACGCTGTAGATCCCATCAGCTCTGTGGAGAATTTTGATAAAGCAATGCTTTAGCGTGTTCACTTGTTTTTTAAAGAGCCAGATGTTTATTCTCGAGAACCTCCATCTATCAGGTGGCTAGACACATAACTCCAAATGAATGCTGTTATTGCTCTGTTGGCTGAATGTGTAAACAGGCAAGTCTTTGCTTGTTGTTGCAGACACACTGACTTTATATTGATAATGTTGGTGTTCTGTTTTAGGTACACTGATCAGACCTAACATTAAAACCACCTGCCTAATACTGTGTAGTGACCCACTGGCCCAGGGACACCTGTGGTGTTTGGCATCAGGACGTTGACAGAAGAGCCTTTAGGTCTGATGGGTTGTGGGTTGAGATGGATCAGACTTGTCCACCCTTGGATGTTTGATTAGGATCTGCGCAGTTTGGAGGCCAGATCATTCTTTTGGGCTACTTGTCGTGTTCCTTAAGTTGTTCCTGAGTAATCCTTGTGGCAGGGCATGTTGTCCTGCTGGGGGACGGCTGCTGGAGTTGGAGAGTGTCATTGCCATGAGGGAGTGGGCAATGTATAGGCACTATAGGTGGTACATGTCAAAGTATCATCCACATGAAAGCAAGGACCCAAGGTTTCCCAACAGAACATTGCGGTGTAACAAGATGTGTCATTTAATTAACCTCTCAGTGTTTGTAATGTTGTGGCTGTCGGATGTATGTTCAACTGTCAAAAAAATTATCTAATGAAACAAGCAAAAAAAAGAAAGGCTGTAGTTTGAATGTGACACTTATACCTGCAAAATTACCTCTTCATGAAAGTAGAAGCTGACAAAATATGTTCTGTGGATCAATTTCACGCAAGATTCCATGTCCTAGAATTTGGCCTGTCCCAAAAATCCTGTTGCATTTGTGTCAGTTTTACACTGTCCCTAAAACTGAACAGCATGTGGGACCTTTTGTAGTTGAGGAAAACACAAGAAAGTGCAGGGTGCTGGTGAATTTATCATTGATACCTGTGAAATGTAGGTTAGATGTTTCATGGAACTTGCATCACTGTTTAGTGATTGTCATTTCTGCTGTAGCGCGGCATTATGGGGATTCTCTTTTCTTCGAGTGGCAACTGTCTGGGAATATTTTGGTGCGTCTGAAAAAAGGGAGATGCCTTGAATACACATGCAATTAATAATTAACTCTGTGCTTTATTCCCCTTTGAAAGTTATTATGCAGAATTAATATTTCATACGGGTACAGGCCCTACATGACAACTGTGCTAAGACAAAGGATAGTAATGGCACAAAGTTTGACAAGTCTTTCTGGGCTTGCTCTAAAATTATTGGCCTTCATCTTATATTTAGCATTCAAGAGATGCCATGAGATGAATCTCTATTTTTGTTCACTTTCCTATTCATGAATTCTTCTTTCCCACCCCTATGTGCAAAGTGTTCTATTTTGAATGAGCATGCACAGTGGCAGGCCTCCTGTTTGAAAATGATAACTGTCATTTGCCTATCAGGACATGGAGGCTGCTCTTGTGATCCACATCGGTCCTTAACACTTAGACCCTGCAGCCACTTTCAGATCTCTAGAGAACTGGCAGCCAACCCACCTTTCCTCTGTGACACTTCAGGGACACTCCACTATCAACATATCTGGAAGTAACTCTGGTAGTAATGACTTTTCCTTTCTTTGTAGCATTTTTCAAATCTTTGCATTTAAGATGAGACAACATGTTGAAATAAAATTGCATTTCTTAAAAAGATAGCTGCCACAAAGATTTGAACACTTCAATCGCAAAATCCTTTCTTGACACAAAAAGAAGAAGAAGAAGAAGAAGAAGAAAAAAAACAGTCATGAGATAGTAGAAAACAATGGTACGCATTGGTTTGGAGAAGTTCAAAGTAAAACTGCCATGACAAATGATATTAAGGACAAAATTGCTAAATTACATCAGGCACCTCTTAAACCAATGACTTGCCTGAACGAAATATAAATAATACTCGTAGCCAATGTAATTTTAAAAGAACACGTACACTACGTTAACCATCCTTATTTAATAATGATTAAGATAAGAGTAAAGATGATCTGTTCCATTACAAATAGTATTCATAAGGTGAAGCGTCCCTGCAGATGGGCTTATGTGGGAAAAACAAATACAGCCTTGAAAACTCAAAATCCTGAGCACCACAGTACACAAGTGATCTACAAAGCCGCTGTTACTAGAAGTTCTGTGGCTACTGTAAAATATCTAGAATTGAACATCTTTAGACATCTACAGGCAAAAATGTGGGACTAAAAATGGCTCCTCCAAAAGGAGCCATATTGGATTTATCACCCTCAAACCAGGTAACCAACTATTTGAAGTTTTGATGAGAGCATTTCTATATTTTTCTGTGAGTTTACTGTAGTGCATTGAATTTTTTTATTCTTAAAGTTTTTGTCTTGTTTATGTTCTTATGTAGTCAGACAAAGCTATACAGAACTGCGTCAGTGTTGGACAATGGTCTGACTACATATGATTACCATTCTGCTATAACATAAAAAGTGCTGTGGCTTATTTATCTTTGTTTGAACCAATCACAAAGGTCAACAAGCGATTCAGCGTCAGTTGTGGTGGAACATTTGCACACATGTCAATAAAATGGCTAATTAAAACAAACAAGCAGGCATGTGTGACTGTACGATCCAAATAATCATCAAAACTCCCCATTTTCAGTGTGATTGTTGCTGTTTGGAGGTTGTTGTTTTACACAGCAAAGCGATTTAAAAAATGCTAACACACGCATAGCGAAAAGGAACTACAACACTGCGCACAGTAAGTGGCAGAAATGGTAGACTTACCCTCGCAAACAACATCTGCTGAGTCAGACTATTTTAATACTGATTCATTTCCTTGTATATTGGTCAATATGTTGTGGAGTCCCGATGTTTAAGTCATCTCCCTAGAGGCGATGGATAGAATATCAATCATTCCTCTGATCTATTCTCATTTCAGTTTCATTTAGGAGTGCAACAAATAATCAATATTTTCTCCAAGAGTCGATGACCAAATAAGTATAGATTTTGAGAATTTTCCATATGAATTATATGAACAATGCTGCTTCAACATATGATACTGTGTGAATTAGCCTGAGCCTGGCTGAGAGGTGTGCACACATTTTGTGGACCTGTTTTGCATGCAAATTACATAAATAACATCTCTAGATAAGAAACTATATTTTCAATTACATCATTTTTTTGAAAGCAAATCCTACTTCACTGATTCTGGATTGGAACGTTCATACAGCAGCTACCCATGTACACGCGATGCACTCTGCAGATCGGTGCTCACCTCTTGAGTTCAACTATGCTAGTTAATGGAGCAAAGTGAAACAAGTAGTTAGCTAGCAAAACTGAGACACATGATTGTGGTCATGGAAAAACTGCCAGGGCTTGATAAAAAATACAAATGCATTTTCTTTTTCTGAAAATGGGTAAACATAAACGCAGCAGGTTATCAGATATTTATAAATTAATCATTCATTCATAGTCAATGAGCTTTCTACAGATTCTTTTTCACATGTCCGGCAAGTGAGCAAAATATATACAAAGGAATGAGAAGGTGAAGACAGAAAGAAAGAACATGTAACTGGGGATCCATCCATTCATCCATCCATTATCTATACACTGCTTAATCCTCACTTGGGTCGCAGGGGGTTGGAGTCTATCTCAGCTGACCTAGGGTGAAGGAAGGGGACACCCTGGACATCCAAGCTTCACACAGAAAGATCCCGGTGTCCTCACTGGGATGCAAACCCGCAACCTTTTTACTGCAAGGCAACAATGCCAACCGCCTAGCCACCTTGCAGGTAACTGACCGGGGATGATACGGATTATTTTTGTTGGTAAAGCCAAGATTCTAGCACACAACAGTAAACAGCAAAACCACAGCAAAATGCAGAAACATTTTAAGATGCTGCTCCCTTATCTAGGTGTTCAGTGTTATTTATGTTAATATATCTAACTTTACAAGGGTATTTTAGGACCTTGCTGACTGAACTTTGCATTTTAATTCTGGCTTTGGTGTTACTTTAAATATAATACAATGGCAATGCTAGGAGTGCTGCTGGACTCGTAGAAAACCTAAGTATATGGTTTATCAGAGGAACATGTTGAGTTCTGGTTTTGGGCTGATGTTAATTTGCCATCATGCTGGTTTTGTCACACAGACCTGTCATGGTTTTGCTGTTGAGATTATTGCTTTCTAGTACATTATATTAGTTGTGTCACTGCTCTTAAAAAATGGTCTCAGTTCTGGCAATAATCAGTTAATTATTGTTTTGAAGGTGTGGGTGTACTTAAAAGGAACCGCAATGAATGATGTGCATCTGACCAAGTTCTGAAGGTCAGGGCTCAGATATGTGGGATACCAGGAATGCTTTTGGCATCTGCTCTTCTCAGAGTGCTTTATGGTGCTGCAGAAAGAGAAGATCAAGTCCTTCCTCACCTCTCTCTTTTACATACCTGGCCAATTGTTGCTAGGTTGAGTTGTCAGTGTCATAGTGAATTTGATAAAACTGTACGCTAAGTAAAGATTGAGTCATTCCTATGCTGTTATCTACAGATCAGTGAGAGTTTCTGGGGATTGAAGCTTTTTTGGATAAGTCACTGAAAGGTCCCAAGGACACTTTGGCATGCGACCCACTCCATCACCTGAGCCACAGCCGCCCTAATATCTCTAGTTGAAGTTGTCTCACAGTAGAGGGATTCTGCCACAAATTATGTGTAGGCAGCCTAAAGCTGCAACAGAGATAAATAATCCAGATATACTGTTGAGGTAAAATTGAGTTTATGGGGGCGTACCATTAAAGCTGGAGTAAACAGTATTTTTTTTTGCTCTCACTGGGCAAAGTTCTATACTAATTCTGCAGCATATTGTATTTCAAGTAGTCTGAGAGGAAACTAGATATTAGTACGTCTTCACTTCGTTTTCGGGGTTTAGGAATTCAAGTCTGAGATGGGATATCTGAGCCAATCACAGGGCATTTTAACGATCTGCTGAGATAGAATAAAGAGCGAAAAGTCTGCAGGATGAGATGGTGCAAAGGAGGACTTTCACTGCCTACTGTAGCTTTAATTGTAAAGCCTGCATTTTAATTTGTCTAAAGACTGAAGAAGATTCCTACTACCTTTCAAAGTGTTAGAGCTGTTACCATTGCAGCATTCTGCTTGTATCACAGTATACTGCATACCACTGTGCAGTGTCTTATAAACGCCACTGGCTGCTAAACTCTAAGGGATAGTGGTTACAACACTGTTTTTTTTTTATTTTGTACATTCGTCTGTCTCAACATTCCCTCTCCCCTTCCTTTGGTCCCGTTCTCTTCTCCCTCCTCCCCTCTTGTCTGACTCTCTTGTCTCATGATAGGCCACAGAGAGACACAATTATCCACTTCATTTGAGTCGTGGTGCTAATGGTGGCCTCTTGGGGAGTTGGGTGATAGGTACCAGTAATTGTAAATGGTGTAATGAGTGTGGAACGGCCACAATGTAGCGCTCCACCATTACAGGTGACCCACTCCTGCCCCCTCCTCCCCCGAACATCACACCAACAACAAGTGAGCCCCCCTCCACCCCACCTCTCCTTCAGGGTTCAGCAGAGACAGAAGAAATATTAGCCTCACAGACCATTACTCCCAAGTGGTTTGGCTGCTGCTCCTTTTTGCCTCGTTGCGCGGGTGGCCCCCTCACCTCCTGTTTCACTTCTCACCTAATCGGATTTTTTTTCTTTTGTTCAGTTTTTTTTTTCTTTTTCTTTTTTTTTTTTCTATATCTTTTTTGGTTCTAACTTTAGACTCTATGCTGGTAGATAAAATTAACCCTGTTGCTCTGGGCTCATTTCAGCATTTGAACAAAAACTATTCATCAAACACTGAAACTCCTTCATGTCTTTCACCTATTTATCTTTGCATTTTGTGATGTATGGATTTCTTTCATGGAGAAATATGACAACTGTTCTATCCATGCCAACACTGCTAAATGAGAGACCCGAGAAAGTATGGAATCAGATTTGTTGAGGAAAAAAATCACTGAAGCACCGTTTCTTTATCGCTGATCAGACCTTTGCCCAGTCTAATCCTTCCTACCGTGATATGATAGGTTTAAACTAGTAAATCTGGGTGTGGTTAAACATCGATTGTGATTGGATGCTACCTGCAAGAGCTGAACAACGTCCAATGAGGAACAAAATGTCAAACTATTTAAGTGTGTTAAAGAGAGAGCATCTGGTGTTGCAGTTTTGGATGGCAAGTGCTGCCTCCTACTTTGAAGGACCAAGAGCATTTGGAATATCATGTCCCACGGTGAATGATATCATCCACAGTGTCACAGATAATAATAATAATAATAAAAAAAAATCTGACTCATGAACAGGATTATTTGCTTTTTACCACCTGATGAGCCTCAAAGACTTGGTGCTGGCTTTGAACATCTGACTGGATCTATAACCTTTGGAGAGCAAAATGTCAAACTATTTAAGAGTTACCAGCAAAGATTGCTGAAATTCAGAAAAATAAAATTACTCATTGCACAAAAAAGTGTTTTCTGTTAGTGTTTTAGATATGTAATGCATGTCAGGTTCTTTAATACTAGCGCTGCATTTAGGGTTGAGCTAATTTCAACTACTTTATATACTGAGGGGTAGTTTACAGCAATGTGTCACTCTCAGGGCAACCACGTATGTCGGAAAAAAACCCCAAAACCTTTCGTGAGCTCACAAAATCAGGCCGTTGATTTTTTTCCAGCTTTATAACAACGCATATTCCAGTTAACCCAAAGGTTTTCCTAGATAGTTATGTCATTGCTGCTCCTGGTAGGTGGGATTAAACATTCAACGCTGAATGTCATTCTGCAGGGACTGCAGTCAGACATACTTGCTCTAATTTGTGCTGTGAGACTTTTTGCCTGCAATTCTGCCACAAACGCTGCAGATGTTTTCATGGGTGCACTGCCAGTAGCTAAAGGAAGTGACACCATGTGCTCTGGAGGTTCTTCACTGCAGGGAGCTTGACTTTTGGCAACTTTAATAGATTCCTACAAGATTAATAAAATGTAAGTATTGATCATAGACTGTATGTTGTCTGTCTCCTACTCGCTGTGTGTTTTATATGTGTTAAGTTAGAAGTAAAGCTAAGTTTAGTTATTCAAGTCAATTTTTTTACCACATTAATGGAACCTAACTTGATATCAATGACAATTACTACCTTAGTAGTGTGCTGGGCCGTGTCCGAAATCATTCACTCATTCAATAGTCTCTACTCCCCACCCAGGGACTTCTATATAGGGGACTATACAGGGAGCTTCTCTGCAAATTTTTCCGATATTCTTGCATCGGTTTCTTGCTGCTGTTAATTATGTCACTGCTCCGAATTTAAATGTGCCAGATCGACTATAGAACTCACCTGCATTTTAGTGATATAAAACACAATATACTAAGCATATTTTCTCAAATGAATTAGATTGGTAATTGTATATGTATGTATATACATATATATATGTTTTTGTTGTTGTTGTGACACATTCCTCTGCTTCCATTAAACATATTAATACGAGACATTATGTCCGCTCCATCACTCATGGATTTTTCTCGTGCTTGTTGTCATTTTGACAAGTTAGTCACATATAAAATCTATAATCCATTTCGATCCATTTAGAGTTCTTTTGAAATGCCATCAACTCTAAATTGTTTGTTCTAACAATCTTTAAAACCGTTTTAAATGAGAAGGAGAGACCAAATTGTTTGACAAAGAAGACATGCTGCTCAGTATCCTCAACTTGTAAGTAAACAGTTTATGATGATGTGCATTGATGTTTACAATAGATACATTGATTATTTCTGAATGGCTAATGGTATAGATTAGCTCTCATAAGGCCAGACAACACCCCCTCTTGGGAAAACTTAGACATAAAACAACTTTGCTTTCAAATCCGTTACTGTGACAACAGTTACTGATTGTATAGTCACATAGCTTTATCTATATTCTTCTTGACACCATTTAATCAGTTTTAATACCTTTATTCACAGGAATCTCATCTGCACTGAACTGTCAAGTGGCTGTCTTAGTCTTGTTCTTTAATGGCCAGAGTGACCTGTGACCAGACTTCCCTCATATCCAGATCCTCTACTCACCATGTAGATCCTCATCTGACCATGGCTGGGGTCAGGACATAGAGGTTCTGGTGTTGGCTGGCAAGTGCAACCTCCTACCATGAAGGGCTTAAAGCGTTTGCCACACCACATTCCACTGTGAATGATACCATCCACAGGGTCACCGACAAAGAATCAGACTAACAAACAGGATGATCTGCTTTCTACCACCTGATGAGCTTCAAAGAGTTGATGCTGGCTTTGAACGTCTGACTGGATCTGTATCTGAAAGTGAGTGTGCTGGGTTGTCTGTCTCTCTGTGTAGTCCTGCGATAGACTGGTGACCTGTCCAGGGTGTCCCCTGCCTTCGCCCTAAGTCAGCTGGGATAGACTCCAGCCTCCCGTGACCCTCGTGAGGGTTAGGCGCTGTATAGATAATGGATGGCTGGATGTACTGCACATGTAGCGATATTGACAATAGAGTTCACTTGGACTTTGACTTAAACTGTGAGGTCTGCAGGCTGACTGCAGGTCAGCTACATGTGGGGCAGGAGTGGGGGTGAAATGGCATCTGTGATTCAAGGCAAGTCACAAATATTTTGGAACTCAGCAATAAGCAAGTCAACACTAAGTCTTTATTTTAGTGTGTTGATAACAAAACCTTCATCTTACATTTAACTAGCAGTTTAATAATTGCACACAGTTATTTAACATGCAGTTGGTATTGACTCCCCCTTTAGCCAAAGCTTCATTGCCAGTCCTGTGTTTTACTAGCCCAGTAATGTACTCTTTCCCATTAATCCGAACATGTTGGCTTCGTGTCTGAGCTCCCTGGTCACTTTACCGTAAAAGTCGTGAAAACAATCTTACTTACTTGGACTTTGTAATGTTCAGGCTGTATCATCCATTTTGGTAGGGGGCTCCTCTGTTTGCAAAAAAAAAAAAACAGTCTTGATTTTACAGAAATTTGTTTAAAAAATGAGCAAACTCCTCACTTGATTTGTTACGTCAGTAAACATTTTTTCTAATGCGCTTATGGTGTCATTCACGAGCTTTAGAATAGAGCAAAGTGGTCATTTAACAAATGATTGTCCCATTTAGAGTATACTAGATGCTAAAGCAGAGTACGTTGTAGGAATGTGATACCTTGTGATCGACAGGTCGTTACCATATCAGCATGTATAGTGTCTTTGATTTCTGCTTTTAGAACTACCACTCCCTCCTTAAGTCTGATGTTAAAAAAAACAAAAAAAAACCAAGATGGCAACAATGAAGTGCAAACCTGAAGACCTCAAAAGGTTAGTCCTTGAAAAAAATGTGTCATTGTCACTACAGCCATCTTTTATATTGTCAGTGTGTTGCTTTTAGCAGTTACAGAAATTATTGACAAAATGTATTTAGATCTCAACTACATCCCTATAAACTCTTGTGCATCTTGTTTGGTTGTGACGCTATTGCATCGACTTGACAATCTCAGAAGCACTGTTGTAGTTGTTCCCACTACAGTAGGTGTCTCCACGACCATATTATGCCATTATGCCACACGCAGTCACAAGGTGGAAACTTAACCAGCTTTGCTAATGCGGCTGGTGGGCATCACTTTAAATCAGTTGGAAGTAAAAAAAAAAAAAAAAAGGCAGAGGAGGACGATGAGGAAGAGGAGTGGTTCCTCTCCACTGGGCGGTGATATGGCAGCACCTGTGTGGAGACAGGTGAGTGAACGCACTGACGTTCCCCAATTATCACAAGTGACACAGTGTCAGCAAATTACCTCCATGCTCAACGACGCCTGGAGTGCCGGGGAGCAGCGGGAGACCTGGCAAACTTCTGGCAGCATTTGTTGAAGGTGGAAGAGCAACATACACAGGTTTTCTGCTCCCTCTCATACTCGCACTCACATGACCCAACCACCAGTATTGTTTTTCGCTCCCTCCAACACACACACACACACACACACAATTGTTTATTTGCATTACCTTCCGGGAGTTCTGAGTTAAAGAATGACAGTTACAACTTGAGATAAGTGACCGGTCCACACCTTTACTCAGAAAGTTTAGAAACTTTCAAATGTACATGCTGTCTCAGTTCAGTTAGCCTTCTTGTGATTTATGATTTGTGTCAATCCTTTATCAGAACAAGTGGCTCAGTAGTCTGAAGTATTACTAAACAAAGTTCAACCTATTTGGTGCAGCAGCCACTTAAGAAACTCACTATATAATTGGAAAATTGTGCGCACTGACAATGGTTAAAGTGAAGAATTGGGGTGCTAGCCATTGAAACAAATTCTGAACTTATCCTTATAATTTCATATCTGTCAAAATACTTGATGCACAACATATGGAAGCCAAGAACAGCAGTGCATCATTTTTTTATGCAGTTTTCTCAAGATCATGTTTTAATTGATCTCATTATCACGAGAAAACAAAGGAAAATTCATCGCGATAACACGATTAATCACAATAAAATAACTTTCATTTTCTCTGTCATGGGGTGGTTCATTTGATTACACCTGAGGGCTGTACTACGAAGCAAGAGTAGTAGGTTAGCGAGATACGTTAAGCCTGAAGTTTTCAGTGTTATGAAAGGTGGCTCTCTTTTAAGCCCGACTAGATCTCCATGGTAACTGATGCTGTGAAGCTAACCAGATCAGGAGCAGGTTATGTTCAGAGTTTCAGATTTGAAGCGTCTCCTTTGAACCAAATTGTTTCCTGAGGATTCTTTATGAGCAATACAGATTCTCAGCTTAGGGGAATATGTCATCTCTGTAAACTTGTTGGGCTGCAGGTTACTAAAACTATTTAATTAGGCAGAGCAGTTACTGTATGCATCACTTTTCCATGGGAAGCCAACATGTATTCAGTTAGTGATGCAGAAATCGTATAAATATGTTTTTATTTGGTCCCGATTTGCTGTCAGGTTTGTTTACACTGCTGGAAATGCAGCTGATAGAAAATTGATTATTGTACTGGTATTTATTACGGATAATATTTAATCAGTAATATTAATTTCACTTTGATTTGGCCAAAAAATAAACAGATATTCTGTGTGTGGGACAGTGCTGGACCTAAAAGCACTTCAGTTCTCAACTATCATATTTAAATTTATGAAGTTTAAAGTTTAACATGTTTAGGATGCAGCTGTCCGAAATAAGTGGCTGCATTGATCGGTAAAATAAACATGTGTTAAAAAGTTTCCTTCCAGCAGTGCTTTTTCCCATCATACATTTTTATATTACTCCATTAAAACAACCTGTTGACTGAAGTAGCTGTACAACTCATTTCATTTCGTGTAGAAGAAGAGTCCAGTGATGTGTTAAACGCCCCGCTTATGCGATTGTACACGAAGTTTGAAACAGAAAACCTGAGTTAACAAAGAAAGTTGATAACCACCTCCGCTACATCCGTTATCTCTGACTGGGGCTTTAGATTTTGTCAAGCTGACTTACACAAAGAAAACCTGGCTATGTCAAACTCACTTCATGATATAGCCCTCTGATTTCAGCCTTCATGGTCGCTGTCATGACTGTCAACAATCTCAGCATGATTCCTGACATGACCACCCCACATGCTTTAGAAGCTCCCCTGCAGCTCGCACCCTGCTGGCATAGTACTCTCAATATCGAATAAACAGAGTAAAAGACTTTTTATTTTCTCAAGATAACATGATAAATTAACACATTATTTGCGTGAAAGTGGGCTTAGTTATCAGGAGATAAATTACTTCTTTTTCACACACACAAAAAAATGTCTATAAAAATTATTGCAAACAGCCGCTTTTAGTTACAGTGCAGAATACAAGGCAGCGCTGACGGAAGACTGTTACAGAGTGCTAGCTATGGAGTGACCACATGGATTTTTAAACACCAAAGTAAAGTTTCCTGTGTTATAAAATAGCATGTTCAAAAGGAAAACATATTTGTATGTACATATACCAACATTTAAAAAGACACAGATTCTTTGGGTTTAATCTGTGTTTGGACATAGGCACCTGAGAGCAGGTGGAGAAAATATATCCGTTATTCCATTAGGAGGAGCAAAGTTATAGTTTTGCTACCCCAATTTTTGTTTTTTTTAAGAGTTATGTCGTCCTGATAAAGCCCTTTCCACACATGGGATACTAAACGTTGCTGCTTCAGTTAAAGGGACAGCATTCTGTGTTTCGAACATGGTTCAAGTTTACATTAATTTTCCTTGTGGCTTCATTCAGACCTGGGCTGTGCATCATGTGACATAAATAAAAGACTGAATCTAAACCTGCTGTGTGACTAATTATTTCACTGTAGTTTTTCAGCTGTGACCGCTACTTGTTTAAAGTGAAGGAAAGTACACAGTGTGACTTGCCACTAGTTCCTGAAAAATCCTTTCTCCATATTGGGCATGATGTATAATTGTACGTAATTAATATTGAAACTAAAATAAAACCAGACACTTTCTGAGGAAGGGAAATTTTTGAAACAGGTGCAGTATCGGACCTCTAATGTCACTGCATCTGCCAGCCTGACTTTTTTTGCGGCCTTTGGGTCCTTCATGTTTGCTCTAAATACTCAACAAGTGAGTAACTGCTAACATAGTGGAGTGTTTAGCTGCCTGATATTACCTTTAGGTGTTGGTTGAGACCAAACAGAGATCAAACAATCAGAGAGCTACAAAACAGTGACTACTGGAAGTACATTTCCCTGGTGACCAGATGCATGACTCCATAGATTCAAGGAAAATGCTGCTCCATAACAGGTAGATGTTTAAATAACTGTGACTCACTGATCCAAGTCAACCTAAAAGGAGACATGTCAGTGTTTCCACAAAATGTTTTCACTGCCCCAAGTGAATGTAGCCACTTAGACTGAAAACTGCTAGGTGTGAAATAATGCAGGGAGCAAATATTATAAAAGAACACTGGTTTAAGTAACTGTTTAATGAGTTTTAGGGTTAGTCAGGATTCAGAATGGTCCAAATCAATGAGGAAAACCCAGTAAAGCAAAATGTTTTGTCCATACATTGCTGATGATGGAATCCACAATGATCAGAAAAA